>NC_141776.1:1114558-1272352 GCF_051362555.1 Lingula anatina
GCAACTTGCGCCCTGAATTACATATCATCTTATTACTGCTATCACCCTGATTTTCTAGTTAGGACTGGAATCTCACAGCTCTACTCTCAATATACATCTCTGTTGTAAAAAATCACACTATCATAGTCAAGTTTTGTATTTGTACAGAGCTTTCAGATGAGCTGCATGGTTGAATGAAACCACTGGTGCGACTAGTAGCTAGTAGTATATAGTGAATAGAGAAGAAGACGTGACATAGTAGTGATAGTTGTGAGTCATGTTTATTTGCCTCTTGATCTCTAGGAAAAGGTTACTGTAATATTATTAGATCAATATTATGACATATGATCTTAGATCAGAAGTACAACATGGCCAGAGTAGGGACTGATAGCACAGAGCCAACATATCTAGTTGGGGCTGGGAATCTTCATTTTAATTATTTTTGTGCTAATAATTAAGAATTATGAAGAAAAAAGCTCACAGTCTTTTTGAAGAAATACCTAAAGTTTTGTCTTTAAATGTACAAAAATTAATTAAATTAAAAAGTGATTTACATGCTACTGCTGATTAATTAACAACATTATTATTATTATTATTTTACCAAGAATGGTAGTCAGGAAAAGGATTAATGACCAGTAGATTGTAGACAGTGGGAATGGAAAAGACAACTTAAAAAAAAAGACAACAGGAAAAGGAAGATAATTGATGTGTCAGTTAAAATGGATGCCTAGTGAATCATCTGGAGTGATGGATCCTTTCTATTATAGAACAGATAGTAAATCAAGGATTTCTGGAGGATTTTGATGTCTTTGTTGCTACTGTATTTTTCCTTGTCTTTTATTGATATGACTGATTTTTGAGGAGTTTTGTAACACTAATTTGATAATAAAAAAATGATTTTTATTTTTAATTATTAAATTTGGTAAGAATTTTCTAATTTTTCTCTTCATGTTTATACAGTTTGCAAAAATAATGAAAAAAAAAATTACTTTTTTATGAAACATAATTGGAGAAATGGAGCTTTTCTGTCTACCATTTTACTGCCTAATTTACTTAATATAAACAATTCATGTTATCACTGGCAAATTGTTATGTTTTATAAACATATTTGGTCATCATTATCATTATCAAGTAATTGTGTTTGTTGGTAACTTGAGACAAATTTGTCATAGAAATGCCAATTACACCTTTTGGGGAAATATAATTGTTTATCCTTGGCTTGGCAGAGTGATCGGCTTCTTTTGAAGAAGATTAAGACTAAACACAAATGGTTTTTGTTCCATTAAAGAGAACAGACATTCACCTCAGTTGGTTTTTGTCAACAATTTAGCTAATAATTGCAAACTACGTGACTAGTTAAACAATTAGCTTGCTAATGTAAAATAATCGTTTTGCGATCACTCAGTAATGTTAGACACTTATTTACTTGCCCCACCCCTATGCAAAAACCTGAATCGGTCACACTTTAAAAAAAGTTCATCTTAAGGAGAAAAATTGATTGACCTCTGCCCAAAGACATCTGTATTCCATTGCAGGCACTGGGGGCCTGAAATAACAAATTTAAGTAAAGATAAGAGGTGGACTTTCTCCTTTCCCTGGATGAGGTACTGCAACTTTCCCGCACCCAGCAGTGTTTTGTCAAAGACATTTGACATTGACTACGAGAATTTAAACACATGTAAATTAAATATTTAATTAAATGTCTAATTATATATTTTGAGGTTTAAAAGTTTAGAAAACTGTTAATACCCAATAATTATTGACAGAATAGAAAAAAAATCATAAAACTAGTTTTTATAGCAAGAACTGTTGGGGTAGAAAAAAAAATCGCCAGGATAAAAAAGTATCAGAAAATTGGTAAACCCTAGTTTGTAATAATTGACAAGGTAAAAAAAAAGTACCATTAAATTATTCATAAATAGTAGTAAATTCATAGAAAAACTATTAAACTCAAGTAATAATTTCCAGGATAAAAAGTTTATGTTATGAAAGTGTTGTACTGGTAATGATTATTGGAGGGTGGGGGTGGGGGGGGGAGAATCATAAAACAGTAATTTTCTATGAGTACTTGTCACAGAAGAGGAAGCATGTAACAGATCTGCAGCCTGCTGAAGGCAGAAGCAAAGGACAGTAAATCTCTCAGTTTCAGAGATCTGACAGATAATATAATTGAGGAAGACCACTGGCTGTAGTCTGATATCTGAGAGATTTTGTTTCCACATTTTATTAAAGACATATCGGGTCAAGTTCCCTTCTAAGATTTATTAGAGGTCATTTAAGGAATGGCACCTAGGCATTTTGTTCTCTTGGATGGAACTGGGGTAAGATAAGACCAATATAGGACTGATAGGTCTGTAATTGTGTGTGTGTGTGGGGGGGGGGGGGGGGGGGGGTGCACAGTATTAAGTGGGCTTGTATTCATGCTTCTTTATAAACCTAAAGCAGTGGATAAGAAAAAGGCATTTTTTACCAACATAGTATTCAGAAAGTATGTACAAGTAATCTTGAGATTTAAGATGTTATTGAGTTATATTGCCTTAAGACAAGCTCTTTCTTTTCTTCTTCTGTGTCCTTCTCCTGGTTTGGAAGCACGCATACATGCATGCACAAACTAACACGGACACATACACACACATGCAGGCACACATACTCGGCTAGAAGTCTGAAATCAAGAACAGTTCACCTAGTGGGCAATGTGAATCATGGTTTTGCAGCTATTGTTATAATACAGATGCAAGCCAATCCCTGAGGCTAGTATCACCTATCACTATAAATGTCACAGTTTAATAAAATGTGATCTATTTTAGGAGGTCCACTTTGTTATCTGGGGTTAAAGGAGAGCGAGCTGTTTAGATTTCAATTGATTTTCTACTTTTATCTTTTATTGGGGGAATTGGATTTGGGGTGAGATTGAGTTTTATCTTTGAATCACTGAATGCTTGAAAATCTACTTTAAAATTTATGGTATTTTTTTTCGCTGTTATGTACCTCTAACTTCCTTTTTTATTAACATTTTACTTTTTTGTCATCCCTCTCTTCTTCATCCGTCTTGTTCATGATTCATGCATACAAGATGGATCCTCATCCCATCATATTACCTCTGTCCTCTCCCCATCAGATCATGACCATTCCCATACCAAACTTCAAATTATCCTCGGTGTCTCCCTTAAATCAACCAGGATCATCTCGGGAGGGCATTCCATAGTAAATACCGCAGACATCATGTTCTCATACACCACTGTGGAGCCTACTGTCACTGGAGGAGCACACAGAGAGAGAAACTCTGGGTAAATATATATATATATATATATATATATATATATATATATATATATATATTATATATATATTATATATATATATATATAATAAAATATAGTGGTGTAGGTTTTACCCAGTATATACGAGCTGGGAAAATTATTTGCGAGCTGAAAAAATTAGTGGCAAATTTCAAGATATGAGAGGGCACAAGGAAAAAAAATGTAAAATTTTGAAATAGGCAGTTTATTGTAATGTGTAGCTACAGGGCATATGGATAAAAAAATTATGTTTTTGGTTTAGTTTTACTTGATATGTCAGTAGTTTTGGAGAGGAAAGGGGTGACACCCAAAGCTCAGTGTGGGATGGGGCACTATACAGCCACTTTGCCACCTTGATTGGCTTTTGCAGGAATTTTTTGAAAAGGTAAGTGAAAGGGGCGGAGGGGGGGGGTCACTGATGAAAAGGCTGGCACATACTGGTCATATAATCCAAGGAAGCGGTAGTGGAGTTATGACCCCTTACCCTCGGTAAGATAGGACATTTAGGACAAGATGGCATTAGAGCCAGCTTCATGGTAGAGAGTTGTCTTTGAGGAATGAGCAACTGAGGGAGGTAAATAGAACTTTGGCATCCTAACACCCTGAATTTCATAATCAAGGCACTGAAAACTGCCCACAGAACTGTTATGAAAAATGCTGTGAATAGTAGATGCATTCTGACAGGAGAGAGGTTAGTGTTCATTGTCCACTGCATCTCAGGGCGACTCCTAGGGCCCTGTATTATGAAACCATCTATAGTTTGTTGTTGTAGCAGTGGCTTTGGTTTACATTACCCGAGTACTTGAAATGGAAATCTGGAGAGGAAAAAAGAAGTCTTACAGGGTACTCTTGAACACTCCCCCCCCCCCCCCCCCCCCCCCCCCCCCCCCCCCCCATTTATTACACTGGACTAAAGGTGGACAAATTAAGCCTAAGTTAACTCTGGGCACAAGGCACTAAAAAGCACAGAGTCGAAGAGAAAATGTTCATGCCAGTTTTTTCATACCATGGAGGATGCAGAAAACAAAAGGCATAGTGTATCTCAAATACACCCACACTGCACATGAATGTGAACCACTCCACTCGAACTAGTAGATCTTTTCTCCGCGACATCCTCTTTGGATCAAGTCCAATATACCACAAGTCAGCGAGGTGTATCATGACAGCCATTGTAGGTCCATTGAGCTAAAACCTTTTTATTTGGGACCTTGGGATATATCCTTCCTTCACCTAACCAACAATATCAGTAGAAAAAAAGGGTAAAGAGGAAGAAAAATATAGGCACTGATTTGCAGCAATATTCAAAGAGAAACTTGCAGAATAAAAAGCCTCTTATAAACACTTGAATCTCTGTTTGATGTCTGGGTTGGAAGGATGTGCAATTCTTTGCCGCCTTCACGGCTGCAGCTTCTGTGTTTGTACTGATGCTGACACCACTTACTGTTGCTCTCGAGACAAAAGGTATATTAGAGGTTAATTACAGTAAGAGGAAGGGAGGCGGCATACATATTTCTGAGTTCTTTAGAAGATGAAAAAAAGGAATTTTTAAAAATTAATTTCCTTCAGAAGCACTTGAAGTTGCGGATGGGTTGTTAAAATGATGTGTAACAGTATTTACACATGCATAATGAAGATCAAACGTTAACCTTGAGCAAAATTGTAGTTTAAAAACTGATTTTCCAGTCTATAGTGATTCGTGTCAATTAGTTTACTGAAACAGCAATAGACCGTATGCTGGGTGGGTGGAAGTCCCAATGAAAATACTTAAATCCAGGATGTTTTTATCTGTACTTGGCCACCAGGTTTGTAGGGATCAAAAGATTAAAAGAAAGTAATGCAACAAACTAATAAAGAAAAGTTTTAAATGGAAACTTCAGAGTGAGGGGGGGGGGGGGGGGGGGGGAGAGAGAAGAGATAGAGAGAGTAGGAGAATGAGGGAAGGAGAGAGAAGGGTAGAAGGGAGGAGAAACAGGCGTGGAAGGAGAGAGAAAGAGAGAGAAAGAGAGAAAAGCACCTGCAGGTGCAACTGTATTCAAAAGGAAATTCTGTGAAGGAAGGGGGTACCTACTGTTGCTACTCTGGCCTTTCTACAGTACTCTACGCAACCCACTAGAGTCACCATATTTCCCTTATTCTGGGTGGTATATGGTAACTGTCACCTGAGACCTTGATGTGTTTACTTAGTAGCTGACTTACTGACCTGATTATCTTTCATCTAAACAGATTGTTTGCTTGTGCACTTGTAACTGAGTGGTAGGCTAAGGATAATTACTCTGATATGATGTTTGGTAAAGATACAGTGTACTTTGAAATGGTGATTGAGGGTTATTGTTGGTGGTATAAGCAGCTTCTGTTCTGTTGTCACATTATCCATGCATTTTGATCTCTCTCTCTCTCTCTCTCTCTCTCTCTCTCTCTCTCTCTTAATACTCAATACATACCTAAACAAGGTAAAATGGTAGGTTAAAAATTAATCTAGTAGGACTTAAAAAGTGAAATGAATAAAATATATATGAAAATAGTACTTTAAAAATATGGATTGTTCTCATATTGTTTGGAGAGAAGGATTTTGACCTTTAATGATAATTTGAACTTCAAAGACCTTCCCATGCAATGAGAGTGCAGTGGAAGAAAACAAAAGAGACTGTTTATTGTTATTTAGGCTATGTGTAGGCTGAGGGACATCCTGTAAGTCTTGGGACTTATGATGTAATCAACAAAGAATTTAGACTGGGTTCCCATAAACCTATCATACTAGCAGGATCGATCTAACTCTGAGGGGATTCTCACTAAATTGCATTCAGTTTAAGTGACTTTAATGTCTGTCACGCCCACTGAAGCTGCAAGGGGGGTATTTAACTTTCCCGCCCCCCCCCCCCCTCCCACCTTACTTTGCCACTCTGTAGCCTTACACTGGTTCAGGGCAAATGACATCATCTGGAAATCAATTACTAGTAGTTTTAAGTCGGTAACCAGATATCTCTCTCCTTATCTGTTTCTGTCTGTTCATATCTTCATCTGTCTATGTTTACTGAATTTTTTCTCATTATATAATGCATTTCAGCCTAGTTTGTCTTACAGAGGTGTATATTGGGCTCCCACTTGAAATAGACTGCTAAATTCACCACTGATTCATTTAGATGTTTGGTCTGGCCATTAAGTGTGAGGATCTTTGCTAGTCATAACCTTTCAAAGAAAGTTTGATCTAATTGTCTGTTGAGCTCAAATGCATTCGAATTATTTAAATTTCTTGAAAAAGTGAATATTTTTTTATTCCTAAGATAATTTCCTAAAGCTGCCAATGTTATATCTAGAACCCTTGCCCAATTATTGATGTTCATTTTAGACCAACATTTTAGTCCTCATTTTTACCCAAGATAAATCAGTAACAGTCCAAATTGAATTCAAACATTGTACTGATTTTATAACAACAAATACATATGCTTTTGATTTAGACCATCACTATTTTCATTTTTAAGTGGAATACTTTGGATTAAATTTATCTTAGACTGAGGCAGACTAAAATTTTGGGTTAAAAAATTAGACCAACTTCAGGCCCAAAGCCAGCAATTCCAAAAGAGGGTGGGTTTCTTTTTCTGAAAATGTGGAACTTTTACAATGGAGCCTTCTTGCACCTAGATAATATTTCATCCAGAGGGGACCTTTTCCTAGCAAAAAGAGGGGGGGGGGGAGGTTAACCCCCAGAATCTCCTTGTCTACAGGCCTGAACTTATGGGCTAATAATTTAGACCAACTTTTACTAGTAGGCTTACATGTAGTTGTCATTTGTGAAGCATGCAGTCTCCTGGATAAAAGGAATGTTTGAGTCTCAATTATTGGCTACTGCAGGTTATGGTCCAGTAGCTGCAACTGATACTATTCTGACTGTTTTATTGCAGGACGTTATGCCCCAAAACCTAATATCACTTCCATATTGCCTGCCATAAATTCCCAGTGCTTCCAGGGAATGGGATGTTGAAAGTGCCAATAATTCTTGCCTAATTTCTTGCAGGGATATGTTAGGGTATCTTTTAAGGAAGTTAACAGTACTATTCTAATTAAAATGCCTGCTATAAATTCCCAACATTGCTTGTAATTATGAGTAGAAAGGCGTGTTCACATTGAAGTTGGGTTTGGCCTTCTTGGTTTGCCTCTTCTCTGTGGCACATTTGTTGAAACCTGATTTTCTACTTAGTACTGGGAACCTTAAATGTTAAAGGAGGAACAAATATATATAGACATCAGCTACAAACAGCAAAGATGCATGGAAAGGATGTTTCTTGAGAAAAAACCCAGGCAAACAAACACACCCCTTCCCTAAAGAGAGGGAAAGAGCAGGAAAAATCCAAGGAAGGAAATGGCAACCTGATAATTTTGCTGCAGGCCGGTAGCCAGGGGGTGTTCGAAAGAACCACCCTTTTTGCTGGAAAAAGGTCCACTCTGGGTGAAATTTGATCTATGTACTTGAGGATTTTATGGTAAAAGGTCCACTTTTTCAGAAAACGAACCCCCCCCTCTGAGATTGCTGGCTACGGGCCTGTGCTGTATATATATATATATATGTTTGCATAAAGTGTTGTAGGTGTATAAATTCCTTAAAAAACATACAACTTTTTTGAACTAAAAGACGATAACCATTACCCATTTTCTCCTGGAGGTGGCCGATTGCTTGAACTTGTAAACTAAAAGACTTGTTTGTTTTGGGAGAGCTGTTGTAAAAGTTGGATCTTTACACTAACCTTTCCAATCATTACATTAATTGGCATCTATTCTCATGGATTTAAAGGTTAGGGTGTCTATTAAGCACAGTGTTTATTTTAGATGTGCCACATTTACAGTTTGTCTTGGACACAGATTCTGTCTTTAAGATGTAACATTTATAAGTCGTGTTTACATTGAAGATAGGTTGACTTTTCTCTTTTCTGAGCCCATTTTACTAAAAGTGTAAAGTCAGTTTTGAGACTAAAATCACAGCCTACTGTTATAAACTTAGCCGACTAAAATGCTTTTCTTAAAAATATGAAAAGCGTACAAAGAATTAACCAGTTAAGTTGCATTTCACAAATAATATCTGAAAGGGTTTTTTTATTATTTTTTCTGTCCTTTAACTAAGTCCCATGAGCAAATTGTGATTGTATTGAAAAAGGTTCTTTGTGGTAACATTTGCCCTTTTATGTATGTCAGATTCACCTATTTTGGGCCAGTCATTCTTAAAATCTCTCAGCTCAGTATTGCCAAGCTGACGTTGCATTGTTGGTTAATAATATCCAATATTTGGAATTGAGGAAAATGTGTGTAATTAATAGACTAGTCTCTTTGAGATAATGTGCATGGTATTTTGACAACAAGCCAAGTGATAATTAAAAAAACTCTTCTATGGAAGCACATGATGACATACATAAAAAGAGATCAAACAAAATGAAGCCACCACTAAAACTTCTAAACCATTGTCTTGCCAGTCAGTGCTAGTCATAAAAAAAGAACTGAAACAGACATTAAAACACATAATGCAACCTTACAATACTTTTTCATATCCAAGAGGTCGAGTGAGGTGGAGATACAAGATAGGGGTTTCTTCCTCCGTTAGAAATCAGAAGTTTTCATCTGGGATTTATTGATTTTTCTCCTCATGTACTTGTATGTAGTCTGTTATTGGGTTATGCATCTTAGGACGCATTCACAAATTGACCCGTGGATTAGCAGAACCACAGATCAAATATGGCCGACCCACTTGAAAGCTTACCGCTCTATCCCCACGGGGAATCCATTCAATGTCTGTTAGGGGAATGTGCGACATTAAGTTTCAAGTGGGTCAGCCATATTTGATCCACAGATCTGTTTGTCCTGGGATCAGCTTGTTCTGAATGTGTTCATAGTGTTCTGCTATGCTGGTAATGGTGATAAGAATGGTCCCCAGAATGGGCATGTATGGAAACATTTTCATGTAACTTACAGTGTACAGGGTAATTATATGGAGATGAAACATTTCATGTGTTTCTTTTATGAAATATGGCATCAAATGGCCAGATATCTAATTAGTGTACAAGAGATTTGAACTGGTAGAGAAAGAGAGAGAGGGTAAGAGAAAAGAAAGTAACAGAAGCAAAAATGGATAAATAAAACAATATGCAGTGGGAGAAGGGGCACAAGACAGACACCAGTAGGTAATCAGACGGTCACATGCATGTCATAGGCCTAAATGCACCATCCCCTATAAAGATATGGGATAAGTATTTGGTTATTTAGCATAAATCCCATATTAAGAACCTTATTGGTGTTGTATTGACTAGAGGATCCTATCAGCTAGCACAGCCAGTGTTTGCTAATCTGTTCCTGGTGCAGCTAATTATAATTTGTTCCAGATCCGCTATGGTTGATTATTTCCTGGAGAGACGTCCTGAGAGGCTATATTGTGACTCCATTTGTAGTCTGTGCCTTGCTTTTGTCTTAATTTGGATTCATCAGTAATAGTGGTTCCATTTTGTGCATGGAGAGAGAGATATTTTAGTTTACATTGTGTGTGTGTGTGTGTATGTGTGTGTGTGTGAGAGAGAGAGATTTTAGCTTACATTGTATGTGTGTGTGTGTGTGAGAGAGAGAGAGAGAGAGAGAGAGAGAGAGAGATTTTAGCTAACATTGTGTGTGTGAGAGAGAGAGAGAGAGAGAGAGAGAGAGAGAGAGAGAAAGAGAGTGAAGATGGAGGGAGGGAGGTTTTAGCTTATGTTATGCAAGAGAGAGACATTGGGAGGGCTGCTCTGTATAGTGTCAGCTAGGAGTAGGAGTGCGCTTGTGGTCATTAGGGCTGGCCAGTTTGCCTCTTACAGCTGGACCTACCTTCTAGGCACTGGACTAAAACTACTATCCCTCCTTATCAGGTTACACACTTGGAATATTTGTGGTATGAACTGAGGATGCCAATAGAACTTATCACTGCTGGTTTTTGCCTCACATTCTCCACACTGGTATATGATTCAGGCCCGTAGCCAGCAATTTCAAAGGGGGGTTCTTTTTCTGAAAAAGTGGACCTTTTACCATATAATCCCCATGTACCTAGGTCAAATTTTATTCAGAGTGGACCTTTTTCCAGCAAAAAGGGGGGTTCTTTCGAACTCCCCGCCCCCCCTGGCTACGGGCCTATATGATTCAATGCATATTTTTAATGGTCTCATCTTTCTTTCTTATCTGGAGTTTGAATAGATCAATATATAATTTGTTGTCAAAGAAGTTTACACTAAGTGACAGTTTTATTGTAGAAGACAGATTAGCCAATTTACAGCTGGAAGCTTAGTTTTAAGATGGTATACAGAATATGTACAGATGCAAATGTTTGAGAACCAAGAAGTAGGTGAATTTTAGACTCCATTCCCATAGATTTTAGATCGATCTATCCCTGTGGAGAGTCTCACTAGATTACTGATTAGATTACTAGCTTAAGAGTCTGTCCCGCCTTCTAAAAGCTGTAAGGGGGTAATTAACTATGGTGCGCGCTCGGCTGACTGCAATTTAGCGTGAACCCCCATGAGTTAGGTTAATCTAAATCTAAATCTCAGGATCGATCTAAATCTATGGGAATGCACCCTAATAGTTAAGACCAGCTTTCTGGAGCTTGTGTCAAGCACTTGCCCTGGAAGTCATCTAAGCCCTGGCTACTGTTGACAGTTGTAACTATTGATTTAATCAATTAGAACTGGTTCAAGGAGATTATCCACTCATCCCCTTTTATCCTCTATCTGGATTAGCATGGGGTAATTATAATTGGTTCATTGAGTGGATTCACTCTGTGCTGAGATAGATTATGTCTGATTCAATCTAGAGGCAACCTACAGTAGTTACAGCTCCTGTTACTAAATCTTATATATCAAGCCAAATGGTGATGAGGGCTTTTGCCATCAAATAATAGAAGAGAAGCTTTGCTTGATTTTTGGCATTTTATAATTGATATTTATTAAACAGGTATTGAAACCAAGAGACAGGTATTGTAATCAAGTGTCTTCCAAGCAGCATTGAACTGACTGTAATTGTAATTCCCTAGTTTTTGATGGAATCATACTGTGCAGATACCAGGCTAATTGCTGTTCTAGGACTTGTGATGTCATATTGATAGATTTACTTGTGGTTTATCAGAGCTGGAGTGAAAGAAGTGATGAGCTTTTTCTTGCCATCTGTAAAATCACCAGACAGAATAAACTATCATCGAGTGTTATCCATTAGATAAAAAAGTGGGTGAAAATTGCTTATCTCGTACATGAATCAAAACAGATAAACCATGTAGGACAGATCCCAAACAGATTGTGTGAGAATATTGTGAAAGAATTCAATACAACTCCAGAAATCTCTAGGTGGAAAGATGTGTGTTGAACCATAAAATCAGTGAATGAACGGTATGATGCGATAAAATAATTAAGTTTGATATGAAGTCTTGCCTGATTTAATACATCTTATTATATAATTCCTGTATGTCATGTCTGAAAAATAGCTTCCAAAAACAACTGGCAGATGCTGTTCTCATCTGACTGTTGAGTGGAACAAGTACCATTTCACAGATTAATAATTTTACCAACGAAGATAAACAATTCTTCAGAAAACAATATATCACAGATCGCGCCGTCCACTAATTAGATACTTCTCAATTATGTAACTTTCCTGCTTGGGAGAGTTCCTCAATAAATTTCTACATGATTCTGAAACAGGGTTTTCTAAGTAGGAATGTAGATATCAGCTATAGGTGAATCTATAAGTCTTTCATTCACCAGAAGGAAGCTATACATAATGGTTATTACTCTGTGTTAACAAGGAATGGGTTATTCCGCAGATTGACTTCCCTGTTTTCTTGATATTTTTGTTCTGACAGGTATACTGCCTTGCATGTCATTAGTCGGGGGGAAACCCATATTTAAAGGGATATTTTACTCCTAACTTCTCACATTACTGGATGAGGTGATGTGAGTGTTGAAAACTTTTTTGTTATACTTTGTTCTGTAATTTTCTCATTTTATATGGCTATGATTTTATCAACTGTTTTGCTGACAATTCTTTTTTATTTGCTAGTGAACAAGCTCTAAAAAAATTAAAAGGTACACATTTGTGAAAGTTAAGCAAACATTTATTGCAATGGCATTTATTACATCCTGAATGTAAAGAATATTCATCATCAGTGTGGTTTTGTGGAGGAATCTGTGTGAGGTGAATCTTTGCCGACTAATTCTTCACTTCCCTTTTATTTCTTAACCTCACTTGGTCTTTGTCGTTCCACTTGAGAAAAAGTGAAAAGAGAAGCCACAAGGAAAAGTGATTGTATATGTCTTGAAGCTGTTCTTTTGTCATAAAAAACTGAAAAGTTTATTGTGAAGATTATGTTGATTAAGTGTGATAGTCACATACCACTTGATCATGGTCTGGTAAGTTTTGTGAATGATATTTCTGTGGAGTTGCATATATCATAGATTAGTTGTAGAAACGTACACTTTTTTGTTGAGAAAGATAACCACCAGGCAAGACTTCAGGGCAGTGCTCTTTTCATTGTGTATGACAATTTCTTTTATGCTTTCAGATTTCTTTAAGCACCAGAGATAGATAAAGGATCAAGTTTTTTTTTCACCTGGTGCGACGAGGAAAAGGTAACGTCTTGTTGATTAGTGAATAGATTTATTTCCTATATGTGCAGTGGTGACTGAAGTCCTTCCTGAAAAGAAAATCATTTCATGAACATGGAGGAGGAACAAGATAAACAACAACAACAACAGGAGCAAACAGAAGAGGAACATGCTGCTGAAACAGAAATCAAAAGTGAAAGTGAAACTGCCCAAGAAAAGACTGATCCTGATCCTCAGGGGGGAGACAGTAGCACAGAACCATCTGAGCCCCTGGATACTGAAATAGTCCCCCTAGAGGAAGATGTACCCATCACCACGGAGACAGCACAGACAGTAGAGGGCGCTCCAGAGGTCAAGGAAGAGGAAAAGGAACCCTACGTGAAAATGGATGGTGACCCTTTACGTAAGTAGTATTTTTCCATGTCTTTACCAGGTCACTAGCTCTTGTATCTTGCAAAAAATGAGCTTTTGGCTAGAATTCCTTTACCTAATACAAAAAAGAAAAATGCTGGAAAGGATATATTCATATGATTCATAATAATTTCAATACTGTTCAAATTTCTCAACATTTGATACATGTTTTATGAACATATAAAAAAATGCATGTTATCTTTGAAGATTTAGGTGAGATATCCATCTCTCTATATTTATTAACAGTGTTTGTAATAAACTTGTAATGGCCCTGCTTAATCTTGTTGCTCTAATTTCATCTGGTTTATAGGATTCTGTGATGTTCTTTGAATGTATATTCATACATACAAGCAGGGTAATAAAATTGCTGTCAGGTCTACCTTTATAGTGGTACCAGAGCTTTGAAGCTAAAATGAAATGACTATTGCAACTTCATATAGTTTAGTAGATGTAAAATTACGGTAATTATCCAATAATCTGGGCTCCATAATTCGAAAGCATCGCAAATTGCAACCGAGCACAAGCATCTCTTTTCCATAACTCTGCATTAACTCACCCCATACAATAGCCTCGAAATGAAAGGACCTGATATTGCTATCACAATTCCCGATGCTTTCGTGGTATGGCGCCCTAAACCACCACACCCAAGTAAAAAGAAAAAAAATCAGTAATACTTCAAAATGCAGGTACACAAGTGTTGAAAAGTTAAATGGCCTAATGTTACTGTTGAAAAGCACTTTGCTATGAGTGTCTAAAGAATGATTAATTTTGGAAAAAGTAAAATACTAGAAAAAAAATTGGGTGTTTGAAATTTTTGAAAAGTTACTGTAATTTTCTAGATGAAAGCATTTGATGTTATGACACTGTACTGTGCTTTGATCTTGTGTAATACCATAAAACTGCCACTGAAGGTTTTTACGAGTATATTCATGACAGGTCTAGAGCGGGAGCCATTTCATAAGGGGGGGGGGGGGGGGGTCTTCATTTAATATGTGGACCTTTTTAACCCAACTTTAAAAAAAGCCATAGAAGCTTTACTAGGTTATATTTTGATTGGGAGCAGCCCTTTACCACTCAAAAAGATGGCTCTCTCTTTCCAACCCATTTCCATGAACCCCCCCACCCCCCCACCCCCCTCGTCCGTAGGCCTGTAAGATCTGGCTTTTGTTTTAATAGTGGCTTATATGACATGGGTAATTAATGGAGTTGTAATGAGCATTACACCCTAACACAGCCAAAAAAGAAAAAAAAAAAATCAGTTTTTTCCCCACAATCATCAAAGTATTCCATATCTATGGCTTAACTATTCACAAAATTATAATTCAACATGTTAGATGTTAGCCTATGTTGAGTATCATTAATTTTAACTAAATGTTCTGTCCATTGGCTTTAAAATAAGATATGAAATGTTCTGCTGTTATCACCAAGTTACAGGTAGATCACACACATGGACATACAAACAGGAGGTTCTAGACAGGGTCTGGGTTCCTATAATACCTAGATCGATCTAACAGGATCTGATCCAACTCCAAGGGGTTTCTTGCTAAATTGCTTTCAGCCTAAGTGGCTTAGATGTCTGGCATGCTCACTGAAGCTACTAAAGGATAATTACCCACCTAGCAGCTTTAGTAGGCATGACAAACATCTAAGCCGCTTAAGTTAATTGCAATTTAGTAAGAATCCCCTTTGAGATAGATCGATCCGCAGTTAGTACGATGTGGTCTGGGAATGGTCCCAGGCAGACAAATGCCGTAATACACTATCCACCATGATATTGGATATTAGGGAGTTCGGCTATCTCTGTAATAATCCCATTAGAACCTCCCAGGTACTGCTCTGCCTACAGAGGATCCTATCAGTGCAGCTAATAAGGATCTGTTCCTGATCCACTTGATGTGATTTATGTCAGGAGAAAAAGACAAACTGCCATATACTAAGTGCTGGCTGTGCCTTGCTCTTGTAGTATTTTCTAACTCTTTGATTCCATTCTCTTATGTATGGGATCAGCAGTGTATTTTAGTTCTCTCTCTCTCTCTCACACACACACACACACATTCCCATGTGCATCTCTTTCTAACATGCATTTTCATATGTGCCCCCTTCTCTCTTTCTCTCACCTCCCTTTCTCTAAATGCAAAGGTATGAGAGAGAGAGAGAGAGAGAGAGAGAAAGAGAGGAGGGCTTGAGACTAAAAAAAAAAGGAAGGCTAAAGAAACTTAAAGAGGGAGTTGGTGGGAAGTGGAGGTGGAGAAGGTTGGAAATACAGACGTCTGTGTACATACATTTTTGCCTCTCTAGCCTGTAGAAAAATATTGATTTGAAAATGTCATAAAGAACGGAGATAGACAGAGGTCTGGCCTATTATAGCAGTAATTGCCTTCCATTTCCAGGCAGCCCAGTGTTTTGCTGTTGTACAAACAGTTAGGGCATTGATAAAAACTCCTGATTCCACTGACCTCTGCTCTGGGCTCTACAGAAGCCATCAAATCATCTGTTTACATTAGGTCTATTGGTCTGATGTAGGTGCGGTCCAGGTTCGCAAAGATAAAATTTTCGAGATGGGTTAAGGGTCTGATCCTGAAATTTTCTCACCTGACTTAAGATTAAGACCCCATTCCCATAGATTTTAGATCGATCTATCCCTGTGGGGAGTCTCACTAGATTACTGTCAGCTAAGCCGGCTTAAGCGTCTGTCACGCCTACTAAAAGCTGTAAGGGGGTAATTAACTATGGAGCCTGTTCGGCTGACTGCAAATTAGCGTGAACCCCCAGGGAGTTAGGTCGCTCTAAATCTAAATTTCAGGATTGATCTAAATCTCTGGGAATGCACCCTTAGTTATGTTAAATTTAATGCCTTTTTATTGACTATCATGATATTGATTTTCCCCTATATCCGCTGTATTTTTATAATTTTTTCTCCACCAATCTTTTTTGATAGATCAGATAAGGTGCAAGAAAATGCTGGTTTTCCTTACTTACTCCATTCCCTTGAATAGAGAGGCACATGGGAAAGTTACGGGTATATAATGGAGAAAAGATGGTTTGGTATTAACTTAATTAAGAGGAATGTCGATGCAACACAATGCACAGAACTTTTCTATGTATATACCATTGATACCCATTGCCTATCCATATGTAGTTGGTTCAAAAAGCGAGCCTGGATTGCGCCTTCTGCTTACTGGATTTGCTGCTGTGTAAACTGGGCTATTGATCAGTGTTAAAAATCAGAAGAATGTCGAATTCAAGTACGAAACTGCAAAGAGCTTGGATCGCCCCACGAGTGAACCAGAATTTCCCTAGTGTAAATGTGGCCAATTATAAGTACCAGGGAGCAGGTTTTTATCAGTGTTTTGTTTGAAGGTTCTCAAGTGTCAGTTGAAGTAAGGTTGATGAATTAATTTGGGAGTTTTTATGCCATTGTTTGAGCTCGCTGCTGCTGAGGGTTTTCGCAGGTCAAACTCAGTCACATTCAGTGGGTGTTAAGATGGGGAAGACTAGTGATGATGAATATCATTCAAAGCTCCATGATCTGTCATTTTTTTAGATGAGGAACTAGAAATATGCTCTCATTAAGCCCAAGAGATAAAGTGTGTTGGGCAGATGAATTGAATGTGGTATTTTATGGCGCCTGAGCTCTGTTTTTGAGAGTTTCGTTAACTTTTCTTGACTTAACTGTATTGTGTGGGAAGTGATATGAGGTGTATTTGAGAAGTATTTTTGACATTTTTCTGAGAGAAATTCATGCATTTTTTTTTCAGTATCAGTTGTTCCTCTTGCAGTGGAAACCATGAGGTGATGCAGTAACGTTTTCTAACTACTGTTTACTCACTGTTACTTTTCTTCTGCTGCACTTTCTATTGACAAGATATACTAATATTGCACAGTTTATAGAAAGGCGCTCTTGCTGCAAAGAGATGAACATTGCTTTGTGCACAGTTTGATGACTGGTGGTTTTGAAAAAAAAAGGTGATGAACATTGCAAATGAGTCTTGCACCATTTCCAGAAGAATGGTAATGGTGATCAATCGAAGCAAAGCAATGGGCATTGCTAATGGACATTGCTAAGGATAGCTATAAAGCAAGGACAGCTGGCACATGCTTTATCACATGAGGACAAGAGGGCGGGGCACTGGTTATGCAAGGCCTAAATGAAAAGTGACATGCAGCTGCAGAAATGGGGCATTCATAGAAATGAAAAACAGATTTGTGTATTTCATTGTGTTCTTTTCTGTCACACACACACACACACACAAAAAAAAAATTAAAAGAAAAATATTAAAGAAAATACTGAAAAAAAGAATTAAAAGAAAATCATATAATAATATCAATAATTCCATTATAATTATAGTACCTATATGGGTCTGTTCATACCTAGAACAAACCTGGACCGGCAATCATCCAAACTTTCAGCGGATGCCAAAATGTGACTAGACAACAGGAAAGAACTACCTGTATTACACATCACATTGCATCACACTTATGGGCCATTAGAACAGCAGACTAACTGGATCAAATATGAATGCCTGTTACATAATCCATGGAGGGGATCTATTCAGTGTCTATTACTGGTTTAAACGGCAAGTTTTTTAGTGTGTCGCCATATTGACCCGTGGACTAGTTCATCCGCTGTTCTGAATGGAGCCACTTGAAATTGAGAGCATTCACATCGAGAAGAACCCCGATCTAGCAAGGCCGAGACCTAAATATGGTGGATCTACATGAAAGGAGGACCGCGTAATCCTTAAATGGTCTCTCCGCCTCTTACACTGCACCCTACACATCATCCTTCGACCGGTTGAATTGAGCTGAGATTTAATTAGTGTGCCCCTGCAAGGATGACGTGCGGAAAGGGGTGTGAGAAGCGGAGAGATAATTAAAGGATTACGCAGTTTTCCTTTCATGTAGGTCTCGGCCTTTCTAGACCTCGGCTCTTGACACAGATGAGTATATATTGTCTACTAACTGCTGGGTTAGTAACTAGGTACAGTTAACAGGCTGTGTACTACTACTACTACTACAAAGTTTCCTAAATGTGCAGCTGATTTCTAGTCTAATTTCATCTACATAGTTAACTTAATATTTAGTTGATTTCTAGTCTTAATTCTGTCTGTATAGTTTTCTAAACATTTAGCTAAATTCAAATCTAATTTTGGCTAAAACTGTAGTTTTCTAAACATTTACTTGATTTCTGGTCTTATTCTACCCTGTCCTGTGTGTGACCCCCAAAGTGAAAGTGGAGACTTCCCATGTCTTATATAACCCCCAGATGCCACACATGCTTTCTCCATATTGTTTATAGCCCCCAGTTTTAATTGTGTGATGACGGTCTGGGAGACAGTTATTTGAACATCTGTCGAGAGAATTTATGAAAATAATTTCTCAAGGGCAGCCATGATTTGGAGTAAGGGCGCGGGAGAAGTATTTGGTGTTGAAATATTTATTCTGGGATGAAATGTTTTGGGTGATGTCCTAACCAGAGGTTGAGTAGTTTTCTGATGTAAAACAGAAATTAAGGAAAGTTTTTATGTTTTACCAGTTCTGAGGACCATTTAGGTCAGTCTTTCAAGCATGCAAAATTATCCAATATTGTCATGGAATATATATCTTAATTTTCTCACTGTATATTTCATTATTTATACCTCTCAATAAAAAAATGGATAACGGTAAACCTTTATCAGAAAAAAAAAAGACATTAAAAGCATGCCCACTTTATTTGAGAAACAGAATATATATTGGTAGATGATGTAGATCTCATCTCGGGACAAAAAAAGTACTGCTTAAAAATTCCATATTGTGTGTGTGCGTGTACGTATGTGCATGTGCATGCATGCATGGAAATATGTATAGAAAGATAAAAACTCAGAGTAAGGAAAAAATAATCAGGAAATAGTGGTGTTCTAAGTTCTGGAAGGCGTCCAGGGTTGTGGCCAGGACAGAGAGCTGTAATGATGCAGGGTGGAAATTGGAAACAATTCACATGGGACATCAACTCCGGATTTCCGTGAAATTGTGTGCAGTAGGATTGAGCAGAAAAATGATGTAATGTTGTTGGTTATGATAGCCTGGGATTTCTGGACCGTGGCTTTTTGGGGAGAGGCAGAGGAGAATGATGTAAAATTGTTAATAATGTTACCCTGGGCTTTCTGAACCAGGGTTTTGTGGGGAGAGACAGAGGGAAAACTGTTAGTCTTATAATTTTTTCAACAGTTTTGTGAAAAATAATTTAGTGAGAAAAGGAAACGTATTGCATTTTCTAGGAAAATTATTTATTTATTTTGTATTGTAAAGTTTAAATATTTATCGTTTACCTCTATGCCTCATTAGATTAACACTTTGTTGTAAAAGTACATTAAGTACACCAAGACTTGAGAATTAAGCTGTACTTTTTATCCTGGGTGGTAGAGGTATCAGGCATAGCAGTCAGCGTTTGCATCCTGTTTAACACCTGGTAAATTACACCTTTGATCTGGGGAGCACTTTGATACACCGCCCCAGGTAAATATTCTCTCCCATAGAGGCACCCCAGCAGCACTGGTAATGAGGTGCTGGAAACATACGGCAAGGTGTTTATTTTTACACCGAGAGAGAAGTTAAAAACAAATTATTTGGCTGATTGATATTTGATGTAATTGTATTTATTAATTTTTTATGAGATGTGTAATTAAGTGACAATTTGAGGAAAGTGCTCTAATCTGGAACAAGATTCTGGCTGAAATTAGTCTGTGAAACATCCCCCTCCCCCCTCTACCCCTCCCCCCCCCTCCCCCTCTACCCTTCCCTCCTTCCTGGCAAGTAATTAGTGGAACATCGTTGTTTGCACCTGATGACTTTGATCTATCAGCAGATGACTAATTGCTTACCTGTATGGTATCTTTCACCTGTATTGGTGAGATGTCAAAGTAATACAGGAGAAGAATATGACTTGATGATTAAAGAAAAAAATTGTTGAAATTTCCAGGAACGTTATCTGTTTTGCTTATTAAAGGTCAAACACATATTGCTATGCCTTTAAGCTAGAATGCAGTTCAAACCCTCATCTAGTGCAGAAAAACCCAGTTAATGATGCGTGGCATTTATCTTTCATAAACAGGTGTCAGTAAAAACGTTAGTCATATATGCATCCTAGTAAGTTCGCTGTGTAACTAGCTCCAAGTGTATTGTTTTGGACATAGAAATAAACAAGAATGATATTTTGCAGAAGATTGCACTGACATAATCATACTGAACTGACTTAAGTGTATCATCAGAAATATCTGTTCCAAATATAAACCTCATCATCTGATATGAAGAGGATTTCATCCACAAAAACATACAGATGAATTTGAATATAAGTTGTATAACAATAATAAGCAGACCACAATATTATTCATGGGCAGAATCATTAATTAAAGCAATTTTTAGCACATGATGAGCAAAATCCCATGACTCATGGCTGAAATTAGTTCCTTTTCCTGTGAATACAAAATAGCAGAAAATTCCATGAAAACTTTGGTCGGGAAACTCGCAGTAATGACTGACCACTGAAATGATTCACGCTTAGAATAGTTAAGGGTCAGTGTCCTCAGGACATGCTGCCCATACTTCAAACCTCCCTTAATGCATGCTAATGAGTACAGAAGATCAAAGGAGGGCTGCTTTATCTTTAAGTGATTCCAGGGATTGGTTTCACAGGACTTAAGCCAGAAATTGTGCTTAGTGTTAAGACCCAAAATTTGGTCTATTTCAGTTCAAGATAAATTCTTGATTGTCTGCTAAAATTAAGGAAGTATTGGTCTAAAACATTCTGAAACAAATTCTGCAATCATGAATTGCAGGGTCCGAACCAGAGATATTTTCTGACAGTCTTCCAAATTATCTCTGCTGATCCATCCTCCATTTTTGACCGTCTTCTGACAGGAAAAAAAAGATAACTGTCAATGTAAACTTGAAAATCTGACCATCTTCCCGAAGACCCAGAAGACGGCCTCAATCTGCCCCTGAATTGTAACATCATAGGGTGCATTCCCAGAGATTTTAGATCGATCTATCCCCGTGGGGAGTCTCACTAGATTACTGTCAGATAATACGGCTTAAATGTCTACCCGCCTACTTCAAGCTGTAAGGGGGTAATTAACTTTCGTGCCTGCTCGGCTGACAGCTATTTAGCGTGAATCCCCAGGGAGTTAGGTCGATCTAGTTTGGATCAATCTAATCTATGGGAATGGGGTCATAGTCATATAGAGTAGCCAGTATAGAGATTTGATGTATAATTTAAAGATTAAAACATGACACTGGTTCCTGACTTCCTGGAGTTAATACTCACTCCATGTTATCTTTTATCTAGGAGGTCATGTGGTTCCACTTCAGGCCACCAGGGGGTGTTGAGGGCAGGGCCTTAATAGGACAAGGGAAAGTGGCAATTTTGGGGTCTTTATGGGGTCATTAATTTGAAGAGTGGAGGTTGTTGGTTTGTTGAACTGGCATGACCTGCAAGACCAGGCTTTACGTGTTTGTATTTAGGCATTCTGTAGCTGTTATGGTTGAGGACATAAATGTGCATGCATGTGCACTCGTAAGCACATGATGGACACGAACACACACAGATTTTGAAAGATACGTGACAGAGCATGCATGTGTATACCCCGCCTTTTGTATCTAATGTACTCCGCCTTTTGTATCTAATGTACTCGTATAGTCACCATGCAGATTTTCTGTATTCTACACAATGCTAGGAATTAAGAGGCAAGGTAATCTGTTCATCTGATTGCATTAAAGGGATAATAACTCTTCCTATGATATCTATATTTCACAATAAAAACATTGTGAACAACTCATAGAAATATAATATATTCTGTTTTACCACAAAAACTTCAGTTATAGCTATTATTCTGATATCTGAGCTTGTCTTTAGATCACGTGACCTCCATTGATGGCTATACTCTGTTAAAATCTCTTAAGAGATTTTAACAAAAAACCAAACTTTTTAGAAAAAAACCAGGGACTAACTTTGAATTTAAAAATGGATTCGTAAACCATTGGTAAGTATGGGAAAATTGTTGTTTACTCCAGGAAAATTCATTTTTTGGCCAAAACGAAGAGTTATTATCCCTTTAAGCAAGGGTCCTCGCTGAATTGGATCAGTCTAGGTAGAATGATACACCTCATTTCCATAGATTAGATCGACCTAACTCCCCGGGGGTTCACGCTAAATAGCTGTCAGCCGGGCGGACACGAAAGTTAATTACCCCCTTACAGCTTGTAGTAGGCGGGACGGACATTTAAGCTGGATTATCTGACAGTAATCTAGTGAGACTCCCCGCGGGTATAGATCGAGCTAAAATCTCTGGGAATACAGCCATAGTCCAGGGGTGGATTGAGCGGGCCCGATTGAGCCTGTCTTCTGGGTCTTCCAGAAGATGGTCAGATTTTCAGGTTCACATTGCCGGTTATCTAATTTTTTTTCGTCTGAAGATGGTCAAAAATGGAGGATGGGTCAACAGAGATACTGGCTGTTTGGAAGACTGTCAGAAAATAGCTCCGGATCTGCCCCTTATAGCTTCATTAGGAATGAGCCCAAACATATAATTCTCTTTGTTGGCAGAGCCTGAGAAGTAATAACCATAGTCGTGATATTATGTCATATTGCTGTGCCTTTGTTGAATTAAGCTGTCTGTTTAAGTACAGTAACCTCAGACAGACAGATGTTCAAGGCTATTATCTGTCTGGTTGCTGCATGAAGTGCCCTCAAGCTGCTGCATCTAGGGACATACTGGAGAGATTTATACTGAATCATTTTGACCAACATACTGTAAATTGATCAGTTTCCATCCAGAAGTGTTTTGTTTGTAAAGTTAAAACTGTGGGTGTAAATGTTTTGAAAAGTTGGTTGGCTTTGTGTCACAAGGTACATTTTTGTGAGTATCAAAAATAAAAGATAAATTTTGAAAAACTGAGGCATTTGAAAAGATAAGTTTGAACTGTTCTGCGTGTGCCTCGGACAACTGTAGCTCTTTGTTCTCTTTTTGTGGCACAGTTATGTAAGCGCACACACACACACACACACACACACACACACACACACACACACACACACACACACACACACACACACACACACACACACACACACACACACACACACACACACACACACACACCGTATTCTACATTTTTGGTTTGGATTATTTAATTGGAAAGAAAATAAACTATATCATTCTCTTTTATCCCCTGTTTGGGTCAATTTAAACAATTATAGAAATTCAGTTCTATTGGTCAGCAAAATGATGAAATGGATTCATTATATATGACAACATAACATGGACCTAAACAGCTGTGTCTGAACACACTAAAAGAATTCCAATCTTTACTTGCACTGAAAAAAAAAGTGATTGGCTTAGTTGCCACATTGGTTACATGTCTAATTGTTTGCTTTGAAAACATGATAATGTTAGTGTAACACTTGAACACCGGAGATCTGCAATGTTTAGCTTTATGCTGGTAAGAAACTTCTGTTACCAAGATTTGACTTTTTAGAGAATTAACGGCTAATGTTCTGATGAAGACAAACATGTATACTTACATGACAGCAGGAATGTGTGATAATTTGCATGATACATAAATATAGTTTTTTTACTACTATTTGGTAATTAATTTTGGTTGAATAACGAAAAAGGAAAAGAAAAAAGTGATATGAAAGTGCCAAATATTTGTATGGTGTGCTGGTTAAGATCTGTTGGTAATGTAAGGAGCCATCCATATAGAAGATCTGAGTATCAACTGGTCCAAGGCTCAAATATGGCAGACTCTACATGAGAGGAACCACATGCCTCCCCACACCTCTCCACGTGCCTGGTTGAAAGAAAATGAGATTTAATTACTGTGCCTCTGCAGGGACCATCCCTGGGGAGGGGTGTGAGAAGCAGAGGGACTATAACAGGATTAAGCATAGGGTCCTCCATATTTGTTTCTTGGACCAGTTTATACTCGGATCTTCTATTCTGAAGGGCCCCAGAAGGGTGCATTCCCAGAGATTAAGATCGATCCAGAGATTTAGATTTAGATCGACCTAACTCCGTGGGGGTTCACGCTAAATTGCAGTCAGCTGAGTGCGCACCATAGTTAATTACCCCCTTGCAGCTCTTAGTAGGCGGGACAGACGCTTAAGCTGGCTAAGCTGACAGTAATCTAGTGAGACTCCCCACAGGCATAGATCGATCTAAAATCTGTGGGAATGGGGTCTTAGTAAATGCCTTATCTGTTCCTAAGGCCTGGAACCTGCCTGTACTGTGTGGAGGGTCTAAGGGTGTGAGGTGTGTTAATTGTATCAACATTGAGGTAACGTTTCACACACGGGACAGAAGCCACAGATGTCACATGTGGGGTGGTCTCAGCTGAGAAGGCTTGTTTACATTGTGGGGATTCTGGCTCAATCTCTAGGGTGTGTCTGGTTCAGATGGGGAGCCCATTCACACAAGGTCTCTTTAGGCTGAAATGTGGGTCTTTTGAGTCTGGTGGATTAACATTTAACTTGTTCAACTGGTAATTAGTTTTTGAGTTATATGTTAAGATTTGAGTTAGACAATATTCATATGGACTGAATTTGTAATCTTGTTTGCTATATGTGCATCACACAGGTTGAAGTAAATACTTTGTGATTTTGAATGTATATAGGCATAATAGCGCTGTACGTTGAATTTATTTACGAGGAACTCATTGGACTTAACATACAGAAAGAAAATAAAAGTTTGGTTACATGTAGTTCTTGATATATATTTTAAGACTGCTTAAACCTGTTTTCTACTAAGAAATTGCATGGAAGTCCACGATTCTCATCTTAAAATGTAAAATCCTGTTTTTTTTTTTTTTTGTTTTTTTTTTTAGCAAGTCATGCAGTTGACTCCATTCTGGTTTATGTTGATTGTGTGTGTGATCACATACATTCTGTTTAAAACTCCTAAGTACCACAAGAGGTCTTGGTGCCCCAAGATCTTGACTGAATCATTGATCTGTACATGCAGTTTGAAGCCATAGGTTAACACTTCTAATGAAGATTTACGCTAACTTCACAAAATACTAACTGACGTGTGCAAGCATGCATGCAAGTGTAGACAAAGCATGCCGAAGTAGGTACTGTATAGGAGTATGTTTGATGGCAAACTTAGGGTGCTTTCCCAGAGATTTAGATCGATCTAAAGATTAAGATTTAGATCGACCTAACTACCTGGGGGTTCACGCTAAATTGCAGTCAGCCGAGCGGACACCATAGTTAATTACCCCCTTACAGCTTTTAGTAGGCAGGACAAACGCTTAAGCCGGCCAAGCTGACAGTAATCTAGTGAGACTCCCCACAGGGATAGATCGATCTAAAAATCTATGGAAATGGGGTGTTAAACAATGTTGATGCGCACTGAAGTACACATGCCCACATGTTTACTGTTTACGCTTGGGAACATGTACACACATCGATTCAAATTAGTACTAAGTAAGAGAGAGCGAGAAAATGAGGGAGAGGAAGAAAAAATAAGAAATAAAAAGGGAAAGAGAATGACAGAGAGAGAGAGAGAGAGAGAAGAATAAGGAAGAGGAATAGGAGAGAGAGAAATTACAAACACACACTGTAGGTCTATTGGCAGTAGCACTGATGATGGATTCCCAGTTGTAACAGTAGCTGAGAACAAATCCTATCTAGTTTAACCTTTTCCTCTCTCGGTATTTATCGCAGTAATTATCTTATTTTGCAGCAATATTATGTTGCACAGTAGGGTGTTAGCTGTCAGGGCTCATTCTGAACCTCGTTATTTTTCGTCTCTGTTTGATTTAGAGTAAAGCATTCTTGGAGTTCCTCTTGTAGTACATAGTATTGCATTGTATAATGGGAAGACGTTGGGGCTATTCCCTAGGGACTAGTTTTGGAGGGTTGAGATGTTTTTGCCTTTTTGCTGATATGGTCAAATCGACTCAAATGACTGGGGTCTTTGGAGCTGTAAATTGATTTTGCATTTTGCCAAGAGATTATGCTATGTATACCAAAGTTAAATAATTTCTATGTTGTTTGTTTTTCTTTAAGAGATAAATAATAAGGTGACAGAAATTTAATAAAACTGGTTGATCTGCAAAACAGGGTCCACTTTCATTAAAAAAAAAACGTCATTCCAAATGTTTTGTCTGAATATTCCTGACCAAAGTTTTACGCTTCTTTGACCTGCTATAAAATGTTGTGCCTGTTCTTAAACAAAGCATGGCCCATATTTTAGGCTAACATTGGCTTTGTTTTAGCTGATTTCTACTCATTTGCCCCAAGTTGAAGTCTGACATCATTTGACCTGAAAGTGAAGGCCAACTTTTTCTGAAACCCACTGGCCTCAGAACTCCTGTTATCATTCTAGTTCTTGTTGTGATCTTGATTGTGAAATGTGTTAGTTGTTCCCACTTGCTTCATTTATGTTTTTAGCCCCTAAGAAAATGTGCTACTTGAACCTGTTTCACAAAAATTCTCTAGTTCTGTGTCAGATTTGAAAAGTAAGTTTGTTTATTTTGCATAGAACTTGCTTACAATTTAGTTCAGGAATTACTGATACTTCAATATTTTATTTATTTTTGAATATTTTCATCGAAGTATTATCAATATTAATATTGGACTTATTAC
The DNA here is from genome assembly GCF_051362555.1 of Lingula anatina. Taxonomy (NCBI): domain Eukaryota; kingdom Metazoa; phylum Brachiopoda; class Lingulata; order Lingulida; family Lingulidae; genus Lingula; species Lingula anatina. Next base: position 1,141,465 of record NC_141776.1, read on the forward strand.
AGTGGTTCTGGTGACTGGCGCCAGTGGTTTCATAGCAACACATATTGTACAACAATTACAAGAGGAAGGGTACCGCGTCAGGGCCACTGTCAGGTCACTGGATAATGAGGAGAAAGTTCGACATATCAGGGAACTCTGCCCTGAGGCTAAGTATCCCGTTGAACTGGTTGAGGCAGACCTAAACAATTCAGATTGTTGGTCAAGGTATGCATTCTATTTATTTATATACATATTTATTTATTTATTTCTGTGGATGAATATCGGGTGGTTAAAAACCGATCCATTTCTAGATGATGACTCATATTTCATGTGCATGAAATATGTATTGGTCAAAAACAGAATTCTACGAATTTGTAAGATGCTACTATTATCTGATTTCACATTGATTTATATACTAAATGCATTATCTGTGAATTCATATTTTCCCCATTGAAAGATCGGGTCATTACAGTAACATGAATGCTAAACCAATGGTATTATTTGAATTTGATGTTTTAGTATTTTCTTCCAGCGCAATCAAAGACTGTACGTACGTTATCCACGTTGCTAGCCCATTCCCTGCAGAGAACCCCAAAGATGAGAACGAGATTATTCGACCGGCTGTAGAGGGCACCACCAGTCTGCTGAAGGCATGCCATGATGCCAGGACAGTCAAAAGGGTGGTGTTGACAAGCTCTGTTGCCGCCATTGCAGGTAGACACTCTTCTATACAGGGATATATATATACATGTGTATAGGTCATATCCATCAAGGCATTTCATTAGCTGTGTTATGCAAAACTACAATATGACAGTTTATTCGATTTCTAAAGTCTGAGTTATTTCTATACTCCTGTATGTCAATGTTTGACAATTAAGAGTAGAAATATTGGCAATGGACTTGAAATAAGTAATTAAAGTGGTTTGAAGAAATATTATTCTAACACTTTGTTCTCATATTTTGCTATAATTTTGGTATGATGGCATACTTCATGAAACATTTTTAAAAGAATGGTTTTTTGTGTATATTTTGTTGTAATTTTTTGTGGATGCAACTGTAAGTAGACTACCATGTAGATTTTTGTTGTAATTCCTGAAATTTGGCTAAATACCTGAAGTATACATGCACTTCATCTCCCTGCTAGACTGTGAATTGTGTGAATTGAAAACGGTTATTGGAGAAATAAAATGTCTTCATTACAGGTACATTTTCCTCTGAACAAAACAAGATATTTACCGAGGATGATTGGACAGATCTGACCAAAGTGGACCCCTACCCTAAGAGTAAGACACTGGCAGAGAAGGCTGCCTGGGACTATGTACAGGGATTGCCAGGTAGGGAGACATGATTTCAGTACATAACAAATAGATGCACCGTATAATATATTTATAATGTAGCTGTCAGGCCTAATGTATATTGTGTTGATATATCTGGTACGCTATAACAGCTAACACACACTGTTAATCTTAACACACCGTCACATCTAACACGTCAAACTTAACACACTGTCACATCTAACACACTGTCACATCTAAAACACTGTCACAACTAACACACTGTCACAACTAACACACTGTCACATCCAACACACTGTCATACCATGTCATCCATTTCGGTAGCCCTGAAGACTGTCATGGCTGACATACAGTCATGTCTTACAACCTGCAACACCTATCAGTCACACCTTATTCTGTCACATACATTAAACTCTGTCATCTCTCACAAATTACTGAAGCCATAATGCAATGGCTGCCTTCCTTGATGGTCTTCAGTTGTAGCATTTTATTATTATTATTATTATTATTATTATAAAAATATTTCCATGTTATCAGAGGAAGAAAGATTTGGTCTGGCAGTGATCAACCCAGCCTATGTAATGGGACCAGTACTCAACAATTCCAACTTTACCAGCATGGTGGTAAGTCTTACACTGATTAAATGGTTTCAGAAGAAAGAAATTTGAAATATTTTTATGTCTGTTTTGATGTTCTTTTATTTGTGTAAATTTAATGCCTATCACTGAGCACATTTGTTTTGGAATGAATTTTTGTCATTGTAGATCACTTACTTCACCTACTTCTCAGAATTAAAAGATAATAATTGTTTTTAAATATACATCTGTGTTCAAGCATCTCAGAAAGTGCTATGTGTGAGTTTTTGATATATTATAATCGTTCTTCATTTAGATTCCCAAGCGTCTCCTGGAGAGGAGCATGCCTGCAATCCCAAAGCTCAATTTTCCCATTGTTGACGTGAGGGACGTGGCCAGGGCACACATCAGGGCCATGACTCTGCCTGAAGCTGAAGGTCAGGATTTTTTTCTGATTCCAAAATGAATTTTCTTTAAACTCAAGCAAATCTGTTGCCAGAAAAACATTCCTGGATTGCATAGCTGACTTGAGCAGCTTTTTCATTTTTATTATACATAAAGATATATATTTGTTCATTTACAAATTGTGTTCATTTACAAACTGGCAACACAATTACCAATTAGAGAATGGTAATGCACAAATTGTATTGTTGTTATTATATTATATTGAACAAGGTCATGATAATGTATAGACCAGACCAGAAATGAATTTTATTGAATTTAAGCCTGCCTGTTTCATTTTAATTTCAGTGGAATTTGATTGAACTTAAGTTCTTTTTATGTACAGACACAGATGTGTCTGTACATATAGCCGTCATCTGCGTCTGTCGTCGCCGTCGTTGCCGTCGTCGCCGTCGCCGTCGCCGTGCACTTTTACCGATAACACGATAAGTGGAAAACTGTTTTTTCTTTTTGTTTGAAACTTACAGAACTGATGAATATTCATAATACGCAGGTCGAGTTCGAAAATCAGCATGATCGGGTCACTTATAGGGAATTTATGCTGTTTTTTCACTTTTTTCAGCATATATGCAGCACCGATAACACGATAAGTGGAAAACCATTTTACCTTTTGGCTTGAAACTTACAGAACTGATGAATATACATAATACGCATGTCAAGTTCGAAAATCAGCATGATTGGGTCATTTTTAGTGAATTTATGCTATTTTTTCTCTTTTTTCAGCATATATGCAGCACCAATAACACGATAAGTGGAAAACCATTTTACCTTTTGGCTTGAAACTTACAGAACTGATGAATATTCATAATACGCAGGTCAAGTTCGAAAATCAGCACGATCGGGTCACTTATAGGGAATTTATGCTGTTTTTTCACTTTTTTCAGTATATATATGCAACACTGATAACACAATATAAGAAAAACAGATTGGCCAATTGTCATTATACTCACAGGAGGGGCCAATCTTACTAAAACACAGGTTGAGTTTGAAAATCAGCATAATCAGTCCATTATTTTAGAAGTTATGCTGTTTTTTCACATTTCCTCACATTCAATTCTTAGGCATGTTAACAGTCTCATTATTGAACTAATAAGATACGTAAAAGTGTTTGTTTGACATTTCCTACATCTTTACAACATTGTTAGTTGATTTTGTAAAAATGATGATAAACTTGTTATCATGTATTGTGTAATAAAGTGTCAAAAATGGAAATAAACTCATATCATTACAGTTGGTCAGATGCATTCATCCACTATGTTCAGAATCTCAGAATGGAGGAAGTTGGACATTTAACACTGTTCTATTGATACTTTTCCCATCTCATCAATTTTCTTCATTGGTCATATAAAAATGGCAGTAAACTGTTTATTTTGTTTTATGTTAAAAAAGTGTTAAAAATGGAAATAAACCCATTTCAGAACAGTGCTGTCTTGTTTACATTTTGGCATTTTCAATATGTGACTTTGAAGTTCCATGGGCCTGAAGACTTTTGCTAGTTACATTTTCTGAATAACCATGATACTAATATTTTATAATTAAAAATTGATGGTCATTATGCTGTAAAACATTATGTAATATTGCATCAAAATTTGAAGAAACCCCTATTTTGGGCACTGCTCCCATGATGACCATTTAAGGAAAATCATGTCACTTACTGTTCTCAAACTTACAGGAAAGAAACATGGGACTAAAATACAGCTTCAGTAGGCAATGCAGTCTGTTTGGTAAATTTTTCTGGCAATTAAACAGTTTTTTGTGAAAATTTAATTTTTCACATATTGGCATTTCCAAGGTGTGACTTCGAACCTCCACGGGCTTGAAGACCCATGCTAGTCACATTTTGTGAAAATCCATGACACTTATATTTTATTATTAAAAATCGATGATCATTATGCTGTTAAGCATTATGTAATGTTGCATCAAAATAGAAGAAAACACAATTTTTGGTACTGCTGCCTTGATGACCATTATGGGAAAACCGTGTTACTTATGACTGTCAAACTTTCAAAAAAGAAACACAGGACTAAAATGCAGCCTGAGTTAGAAAAGCAGTCTAATTGGCTTCTTTTTCTGGAAATTATACATTTTAGTGTAATATTCATTATCTTTTTGGCATATTCATTGTGGGACTCGGAGCTCCCATGGACATGAAGCCAAATGATAATCCTATTTTCTACATGTCCATCCTATTTATAGTCAATAAACAAAAATTGGTGATAATTATTCTCTAATTTATTATGTAATGTTACATCAAAATTGACAACAATCTTTTTGCACTGCTACTGCAAACATTATGAAAAGAAAACTGTGCTACTTATTATGATTTTAAACTTACAAGTACGATTTTTAGGATTGGCCTTCAGCTCATGAGAAAACCAGATCTGTTGGATTATCATGTTTATTGTATTTATGCATTTTTTGTGAAATTTTCATTTTTCTCATTCTGGCACTTTCTAAGTATAAACTTGAACTCTGATGGGCCTGGAGCCTTATGCTTTTACTTTCGTCTGTGTTACCTGTTGTGCATAAGTTGATGTTGACTGTGCAGTTAACCATAATGTATTATTGCATCAGGATTGGTAGTCTCCTATTTTGGGCATTATGGTTTTGTGCTTTTCTTAAGGTGTGACTTATGGGCCTGAAGACCTTTGAGTGGGTCAGTCTGTAAATTACCCTTGGGTATCAGTAGATCAATTTCAGAGTTATAAAGTCATTTGCTTTAATAGGCCATTAAATGAGATTACGTAAAGCACACTTATTGATATTTCCCTGTAAACTCCCAAAGGTAAAGCCCTCTGCTAGATTAATAATAAGGAAGCAGTGATAATTATGCAGGTAAATTTTGTTTAATATTGCAAATAAGTTTTTTATATATATATATATATATATATATATATATATATATATATATATATATATATATATATATCAAACTGGAAGATTAAAAGTTTGAATAGCATCTTCATTGGAATTATATTTACCTCAAGCTCTGCCAAGGGGGTTATATTTTCACCCCTGTTTGTCTGTCATCCACATAACACAAAAAGTTATGGACCGATTTTGCAGAAATTTTCAGGAACTGTCGGAAGTGGGCCAAAGAGGACAATGATTAATTTTTGGTGGTGGTCCGGATCAATAATCAATCAATTATCAATAATAATCAACAATTGCTGCCTTGGCAGAGGTCTGCACTCTCAAAGTGCTTTTCTAGTTTTGTTGTTTTCCTTTATAATTTTTTCTCAAACACTTGCATTTGTGACTTTTAACTCTCTTCTGCCTGGGGCTCTGCATATTTTCTGTATTTCTACAAAAGCAGTTGTATTGTTTTTTATGTCTTTAAACATTATGTAATATTATTTTATGCACTGTCATCATTTTTCAAATATTGAGACTTTCATAATGTGAATTTGAACTCTCATGGTCCTGAAACTGTAATCTTATTGAAGGGGTGGATTGAGACCATCTTCTGGGTCTTCCGGAAGGCAGTCAGGTTATAAAGTTTATATTGACTGGTATCTATTTTTTCTGTTGGAAGACCATCAAAATGGAGGATGGATCAACATAGATACTTTGTAATACTGTCAGAAAATATCTCTGGGTCTGCTCCTGTTATTGACCATGTTACCTGTTTTGCAAGATTAAAATTCAGTGTTGACTGAGAGTGCTATTATAAGCATTATTTATTATTGCATCAAAATTGACAAAATGACCTTTTTTGCATCTTTATTTTCTGTTTTTTGTCTGTACATTTGACAGCTTTGCTGCCTCGTTTCAGAAGCGTTTTATTTAAGCAGATGACAATAGGTTCAGGCATGCTGTTGGCCAAAATTATGTCGTGAATTCAAACCCCAAGGTATACAACAGAGATTGTGTTGGCACATCCTTCATTCTCACCTAACACAATGTTTTTACTTCAAGGTATACAACAGAGATTGTGTTGGCACATCCTTCATTCTCACCTAACACAATATTCTTCCTTCAGCATCACAGGAGTGTTTTATTTGGGAAGTTTGAGGTTTGACTTTCAGAGAACACCCCTCTCACATTTATTGTGTGTGTGTGTGAATCTGAAGATTCAGATTTACTAAAGTTTTTGTGATAATATTCACATACCTTGGAACAAATTATTCATACAAAAAGCTTCCTTTCATTCTCGTCACATCAGGTTGGTTGCCCACCTGTGAAAGACTGTCGCTATTATTATCACTAAAACACTAGTAAATAGAAATCCTTGGAGCCATGAACAATCAATATAATAAAGATTGAGAGTATGAGAGGATTGCTAGAATAAAGTACTAACTTAAATATTTTTTTCAGGGAAGCTGGTAAATCCAAGCAGCTAAAAAATGCCAACAATACCTAACACCTTCGGTGAATAAAGATGTGTGATTTCTTTAGTTTAGATCTTACATAGTAAAACTTGGGTTGATGTTTCAGAACACAGGATAATAGTAGACAGCCATGTTGTGGATGTTCAACACAATCACATCTTAAACACTCTGTCTCCTCTAACACAATTTCACTGGGGAATCTCTTCCAGGAAAAAGATTTGTATTGTCTCACACTAACATGTGGCTGAAAGAGATTGCACAGCAGGTGTCCAAGGAATTTAAGTCCCAAGGTACCATTCAACAGGCATGCCTTGTTCTTTCCCAGTACATTTTATCATTATTTCATCGAAATCCTCCAATGGGCTATTTCACAGTATTTTTTTCTGTGGAGAAATTAACAAAAATTGGTATATCTTTTTAAAACATTTGTCAAACTGTTTGTTGTCTATGTGGCCTCAAAAAGGTTGAAGGTGCAGTTGTTTGTTTCATTTTGTCTTGTGACATAAATTCATCAGAAGATTATGTTGTCGTAGAAATGGGTAATGGGGGAGGAGAGAAAATACTGTAAAATATCCCAGTTTGCATGAATATATATTAGATAGTGCACTTATTTCTAGTTTAGACATGTTAATTATTGATATACATGTAGCATGCATTTGCTATTTGGTGTTGTCTTTCATTTATCACAATTAAAATTACATGACATTTCACAAATAAATATTACCTTGAGTATATATGTATTTACATATTTTCATTTTCTTTGTATATCTGCCTAGCTTATGGCCATGTTAGAATGTAAATCATTTGCGGCATCTATGAATATTTATTTAATGAATGCTGTAAAACTAACCTGGATGTTGTCTTGGTTTCTAGGCTGGCTGTATACTACACAAAGCATTGTACTAGTCAACAATATGTGCATGCCACTACTGCAGAGAGGATAGTATGTTATAGCATTCTGTGATGGGCAGATAGTGTATTATTTATTAGATATGTAAATTGTAGTTTATAATGCAATGGTATTTTCTTTCTTTTGCAATGCTTTTTTGCTTGTGCTTTGTCTACCTATCCAAACCTCTTTTTTATCATGCACCAAAAATGTCTTCCATTTCTGACTCTTTATTTATTGCAACTTTCTACATTTTTATTACTTGAAAACTGTCCTTAATTTCCCTATACACTGCATGTGTGTGCATGCTCGCTTGAACGTAGGTGGTCGTCATATCCTAGCAAACGAGACAATGTGGGTTAAAGAAATAGCTGAGATTTTAGCCAAGGAGTTCGATCCACAAGGTGGGAACTGTAGTAACTAATATCACAATTGTCACATCAGTTGTCACAACCATTGTCACAACTAACACAATAAGCATCTCTAGTACAACAGCTACATCAGTTGTCACAACCATTGTCACAACTAACACAATTAGTATCTCTTGTACAACAGCTACAACAAGTACTTTGAATCACCTTATACACTGTTCATTTTTAACATGGTTGGTATGGGTTATACCTAGGTAAAATTTCCACTAGTTCAATTAGAATTTATTTTGAGAAATTCCTTATTTTCACCAGTGTGATACCAAATCTACTGGTCAGTTGTCTTGGATACATTTAAAGTCAATTGTTTCTGTTGTAGCCAAATAAATAAAATAAATTTAACACTACAGATAAATACAGTTTGATCAACCTAAAATGAAAAAAAGCTTTTGTTATTACTATTAATGTTTGTAATTGATAATTTGTAGATATACTATTCATGATTATTGGATAGAAGTACACTAGAATGTTATTAAAACAATGGCCGTTGGAAATTCATCAATTGCTTAATTGTGTTTCTCTTAAAGTTAATATGGAATCAGAAAGTAATATATTTCATTTAAAAAGGGCCATTTGATAAAATTATCATAAAATACCTGTAAATCTGTTTGCCAGTTTTTATGCAAAATAAAGTTATCCAGGCCTGGACTCAAAATTCTTTCTCTGAAAAAATGGACCTCTTTACTGTGAAACCTACCTTAGACCTTTTCTCAGGTAAAAGTTTTATTTTTAATCGACTCGTGAGAACCCCCTCTGCCTATGGGCTATAAGTTCTGTTATATGTACAGATATGTTAAATGTCTCTGTTCTGTATTGAAGGTTACAATGTCCCAACTACCAACTGCCCGTATCTGTTCCTCTGGGCCGCCAGCATATTTGACAAGACCATCAAGATGGTGCTGCCCTCTGTGGGCAAAGTGGCAAAGTTTGACAATACCAGGGTAAGTTGCTTATGTGTTTATTGTTTTAATTTGCAGAAAAAAGGATTTTTAGGATTGGGGTTTTTGTAAACCTGTTAAAAATCCAGTGTCAATCATCAGTGCAAGTTATTGATGAGATATATCAAATTTAAACCTTAATGAGTACTACTAGCAATTGTGATACATGTACGTAACTCTGAAAAAATGAAAAAATGTGAACGAAGAAAATAATATTGGAATATTACAGTAAGTGATGTGTTTCAAAAAAGTATGTAATCACCATATCATAATTTCATGCAAACAGTTAGTTGACCAAAAATTATTTACTATCCAATACTGGTGTCTCACAAGTCTCATTCTTTTGACAATTAATGAAACCTGACGCCTCAATCCCTGCATAATATCATTAGATACATAATGAAATGAGATCGCAGATGATTTTGCAATTTAGCTGTTGTTTTGAAGAGTCTTTAAGTCTGACTTAAAATAGTGAATTTTTTAAACATATTCAGATGAAGGAAGTCTTGGGTATTGAACCACTTGAGCTGAAAGATACCATTCTGGACATGTGCTATAGTATGATTGAAAAAGGCATGGTGAAGAAGACCAAGAAATACAGAGGGCGCACACCACCAGGTGAAGATGCACCTGAACAGACTGAAGAGGGAGCCACTGAAGAAAATCATAAAGAGGCCAAACTGAATGGTGGGGTTGTGGATGGCAGCAAAGTTGAAGGTCAAACTGAGGTTGAAGGTCAACCAGAAGGTCAAGAGGTTGGAGAAGTGCAGACAGAGCATAATGGTGGGGTTGTAGCAGCTCCTGCCGCTTCTGAAGACGAGAAGGTCGATGAGGACACAAAAGTAGGTGAAGGTCAAATTGAGGTCAAAGGAGAAAGCCAGGAAGAGGTCAAAGGTGAAAGCCAGGAAGAGGTCAAAGATGAAGGTGATATGGAGGTCAAAGGTGAAGGTGAAATGGAGGTCAAAGGTGAAGGTGACATGGAGGTCAGAGGTCAGGGAGAAGGTCAAGAAGCAGATGCAAATGCACCAGTGGATGAAACAGAGATTGTACAGGATGAGGTAAAAGGCGTGTCGGTTGAGGAACATCAGCAAACTGCTGAAATTGCTGCAAATGAGGAATAAATAATGTGACTGACAATGAAGGGTCCTTGATGCCATGTACATAAACCATAAAAGCTCAACTTGAAAGAACAGAATTCAGAAAAATTTAACAGACTGTTAAGTTCAGAAAAAACTTCATTATTTGGAAGTTTGAATATTTTTAGCCAGTATCGTGCATATTCTGCTGAAGAGGTTTTTTTTTTTCTTCAAAGCGATACAGATTCAGAACCAGTGTCCGATGTGATTGATGACATGTTACTTTTTTTTCATATATGATGAAAAAGGGAGACTACTTAGACTATTGAGAGGTGGTTGTTTGTGTTTTAGTGAAAAGGAAAAATAGCAATGTATGAATTATTTTAATGGAAGCTAACTCTCATATTTTTTCATAAACATGGTACTGTGGTTCTATGGTAAAGGTAACATTGGCTTGACATAAACTATCAGTATGTTTTTCACTTTAAATTTAAGTATTATTGTCCATTGTCTAAAAAATTTCAGATACCGATATAAACCTCAAGTGTTATTTTGGTAAACATTAACAAAAAACCAATGCAAGATTTATGGTGCATTTCATTAGGTTCAAACCAAATTTGTTGAAAAGGATGAAATATATTGATATTGTATTATATAATACATAGTAATATATAATATATTATATTAACAAATTATTCCAGCTGAAGGATATTTCATAAAAATGTTAAATAAAACAGTATAGTTATTCTCATTGTACAAGTTATTAAGGAGGATTATTGCAATACCAGTAGAGTTAGTTATCCACCCTTGTGTGGATGTTATTAACTAAGACATCTTATTCCATGGATTAGAACACCATGGGACTCCCAGAGAAATTGGCCATTGATTCACCTTGACCTGATTTTCAAGGTGAAAAAGGTTAACCCAAGGAAAAATGTTTGGTTGCCTATTTTTTGAAACCTGGAAACTTTCAATATTTGATCACCATTAAGTGTAAAAAGGGAGATGTATCCTTTTTTATTATCACTTTTTGTTTATCTGTTTACTTTCATATGAGTGTTGCCATGGAAACTTATCTTTTCATTTTTCACCACTCTAAATGATACCAAGGGGTGTTTATCATTTGATGGGTGAAGTTAATGGAGCCAGTTGCACAGAAGTCACTGTTTTTTGGGCTAAAAATTTAATCTTCTTGGACCTACCCTACTGCGTTCCATTTCTCAAAGATTCTCAAAGGCCTCATACTGTTACACTATCAGGGGGAATATTTTGGTCTTTTAAATACCTGTAAGTCCCTTGAGCGAATTTTTTCACAAAGCTGATAACCCTCTTATATGGCTTTGCCAGTCCACTTTGCATGACCATGCACCATGTGTGTGGTATAAGTAACTTTGAGGAAGAACTTTTTAATTAGGAACCAGATATATTTCTGATTTCATTTTAAGGACCATACAAATCTGTAATAGCTAAAAATTATGTTCATTTGGGGGTATTCAGATAGCATTCGACTGGACTTAAAGGTCACCTCTTTTACATATGGTACTACATCAGAATGATAATTACCAGTAACAGTTGTTTTATTTTTGATACTGAAATATATATATCTCTCTCTTATTAAATTTTCTACCTCCCATTCTCTCTATCTCTTTCTCTGTTTCTCTCTTTCTTTCAACTCTTCTCTTTTTCTTCAGTTTCTCAAACTTGCACTTGTTCACAAAATAAGTTATATTTGTTTTTGTGCCTGTCAATCACTTCTTGTTTTACAATGTGCTACCAGTTTTTTATCTGTTTTGTATTGCCAATTGTTGTATGTGTTGAGGTAGAGAAAATATGCTGAAAAGTTTCACACAGTACATTTTATATATATGCAGGTAGCAAACTTCAATGTGCTAGCTATAGACAGTCTCTTGGTAGGCTTCACCTAATTACTGTTGAAAGTAGAATCCATTTTGTTGTTGTCAAATATTTGTGGTAAATGAACATTTTGTAGCTAATTAGTTTAATAAAACAAGGACCAGTAAATTAAAACTCAATTCCAAGTACATTTCTACCTTAAACTGAAAGATAAGTGTAGTATTGACACCATTGCCCATATTACATATTTAATTATTGTAGAACAAATATTTATGGTGATTTTGTATGCCTTACTACTTGTATAAATCAGTTTTCAGAAATTGAAATCCTTCTATAACTTGTCAAAGAAACGTAGAAGGAAAAAAGGGGGTATTTTGGGTTATGTGGAAATTAAGGGAATTATTCTTCACATTGTACAGTAATTATGCTAGGGTAAATTGATTGTATTGTTTCCATGTGAAGATGTTTACACTTGGCGGTTCACAGATGACCAAATAATGAAGAGTTTGGTTAGTTAATGGTTGCTGTACGTTTTAGCATGTTTTATTGCCAGGTATATTTCAGTCATAATCTTGTATCTGTCTTCTATACGTCAGCCTCAGATTCAGAGATCCATGGAAACCCACCTCTGGACTAAAACTACACTAGATAAAAAAAAAAGTTCTGAAACATGAAATTGATTTTCAATCATCTGTATAATGCAGTCAGAAAATCTTCAGTGTATGATAATAAGTAATGGATGAAGGTTGCATAATCCATCAATAGTTGGTTAACATGTTTACCTTAGCTCATATGGTTATTTTGTGATTATTAAAATAATGTTTTTGAACTTTTTTGTAGATACTGGAACCCCATCAGTCATTCTGGGGATAGAGGGTCACAGGAGTCTCTGAAACTGAAGGTGATATTATGGGACTTTATAAATAAACGAGCTTCAAAAATATTTCATATGCTGAATTTATTTATTTATTTACTTTCAGTTTAAGGAATTCATGTCCTTATGAAGATAATCAAGCATTGTTCATCATGCCAAGTAGAAAACAACATGGATCATTCATTCCTACATTCAATTTTTCCTGTTTACGTGATTAGAACTTGCGTGATAATTTAAGCTGGTCGTGGTGATTTTCAAAATTAACCTGTACTAATATACAAGGTCACTCAGCAAATTTGAAGAAAAAACAAAAAAATATTTTCGTATTTTGCCAAAATACACGAAAAAATTAAAAAAAAAAACTAGGGGTCTGGCAATTATTCCATGGAGCCATGATTTAATCAGTTTAATGGTGTGCGTGGAGACGGAAAGACCGTCAGCGGATAAGTTGCGTCTTCTTTATTGTAGGGTCAGCCAGGTTTGATCCGTGGTTCACTTGATCCTTGGATCTTCTGTTCTGAATGAGCTATATGAAGAACAACAACGCGGGAGCCCTTTATTTAACCCTCTTTATTGCACATCACAAATGATGCTTTCTTTATTTACAATATGCCAACATTCCAAGTGCCCTCCCTTCAACAAAGTAAACAAAAATAACCGACAACAGAAAAGTATTTTTAAAAAAAACCTGCCAACAGAATCCAAATTACAATTCTGAAGTGGTTGTAGAATTCAACCAACATATCTAGGATGGACTTGCATATGCCCACATCCATCAACGCAAACCACAATTATTGACTAAACTGACCTTGACGTATCAAATGTAAAACTGACAAACACTGCTTAACAAAAGCAAACTAAAATTAACTACCACAATAATTCGCAAATAAATCCTAACATATTAAAATACATTTGTTATTGGCATAACAAGCATTCAAGATATTGGTAACAGTTTTACTGAGAGCATTTTAGTCTTGAGAAGGTTTACATAATGACTGCAAGGTTCCTTAAATATAAAAACCACCCACTTCGAAGAAAACACTTGGTAAAACGGCAATTTTAATTTGTACCCAAAACCTTTGTGCAACACATGCTGCAGTGAGTTAACAATGACATTTAACTTGTGGTTACACCCTTTCCAAGATTTTAATCTCATTTCTTATCGGCCAAATATAACTGTTAATGGACCTGTGATATTATCATTCTTTCTCACTTTACAGACGAAAAAAAATTGCATACAAAACGTACGGACAGCTTCATGTTTAACTGGAGGGAGAGAAAAAGTTAAGGGTGAACTTATGCTTTTCAAAATGCAATAGGACAGACGTGTTTCCATTAAATTTGTGAAATTAAGTACACAAGCGTAGAAATACAAAAGGAAATGTTTGAGCAAAATAATTAAAAATTTTTGTTTAATTTTTAGATTTAATCCCTTTCCCCTTAAAGTAAATGTTTATGGAGCAACCTTAGCCTATCTAGATTGTTTACCAGTTAAGAACTTTACTAAAAAAAATAAATAAAACTATTACAAACTCTTCTGAAAATGCCCACAGTATTCCTACACTACACCAGTTTTGCAACATAAATTCTAAATAACTTAAGAAATGTATGTATCTAAGTGGTTATTTTACCCCTTGGATTCATCTCCAAGACTTTGCAACATGGCACATTTAGCAAAACATGATACCAAAAATTAAGCACTTGATTGACATTTGTTGCAGTATTTCTAACATATTTGTTCAAAATACAGTGCACACAGCAAGCAAAGCCCTCTCTTGCTTATTTTACCTCCCCTTTGCTTATTTTGAGTCGGCAATGATCCCAATTTTCCACTCGGAATTTCAGTTTGTATTGCAGGCTACCATTGCCATTTTTGCCTTGAAGCCAGGTGAAATCTCAAAACAAGCACTCCACATTTCACAATGCTAAACTATTTTAAGTCAGCAATGACAACGGACGCCACAATCACAATTTTCCACTCGTAATTTCAGTCCATATAGCAGGCTATTACTGCTAATCTATCCTACAAAGGCCTTGAAAGTCAGGGAGGAAATCTCAAAACAAGCATTACAAAGATCACAATGCTAAACCCACCAGGCTAATATCAGCAATTTACAAGAAGATATTGTATTAAGTTAAAGCCCCCAATGTACAGATCCACATATACAGATATTTACAAAGAAATTACGTACCACCCTCTTTTACCTCTCAGTTCAATATATTTTGTACAATTTAATTAAGGAATGAAGTAGTGCAGAAGAAGTGGTAAGCTTAGATTAACTTGAAAGCTGGAAATATACCACAATTCTAACCTCAATTTAATGCCAATCCCACATCAAATGTTCAAATATTTAAAGCGTCTCATTTAAGCCTAGTTGAAAGAAATAACTAAGGACTCTTTCAATTGTATACTACACTACATTAAAATAAAATGTCTTCAGATATGAAGTTCTACTTTCGTTGATCAGGAGTCCAAAAACAAAACAAAAAAAAAATTAAACCCTAACTCCCCTTTTTGAAAAAGGACCTTTCCCCAGTACTACCAGCTGAGGAAAGTCTTTTTTAAACCACACTATACATACTTCACAACCTCTCCTAATTTACCCCCAGAGAAGAAAAAAAAAAAACAAACTAGCAGGATCAGGTTTCCTAAAAAATATGAAGGACTGCTTCTATTATTCTACCCTGTACCACCTAGGTGGCTCTACTTGGGAAATAAGAGATATCCAAAAATAAGACAAAACTTTGTCTTTAGCAAGATCTCCTCAATGAATAAAGCATTTGATTAGGTAGAAAACTTTACAGAGCTTGGCAAAAGTTAATTCCCAAAACAAACTATTTACACCAGTGACTGTGTGACATTCAAAGAGATGTTAACACCTCAGAATGTTTCAAGTTCAAGGTCACCGTGACAGCCTCAGAGTTCAAGGTCACTGCAATGTCAGAGACCAAGGTCACTGTGATAGTGTCAGAGTTCAAGGTCGCTGCCATAAGAATCTGCAGAGTAAATATTGGTAAAGCAAGATTTCAGAAGGTAAAAGAACACCAAATTATCCATGATTTTTTGGGGGTACAGGCAGACAAAGCAGTTTGCATTTGGTCCATCACAATGCCGCTTCAGAGTCGAACAAATTATTATATGTTTATCATGTTTGGATGAGACGCTTAAAGTGGTCTGAACAGGTCACTGCCTTGGAGTCCGTCTTTTGGCCTTGACCATCCAAATGACCTCTGACCTTAGTCCACTTTGACCACACTGTAAATCTTGGACACGAACCAGAAACATGAGAAAAAGCCAATGGTTCCTTGAAAAAGAAAAGAAAAAACATGTTTATAATTATTAGTGCTTCCAGCCATCTAAAATCTTTTCCTTTCCTTCTTTTTCCTTTCAAAATTTTTAAATAATGACTATAAGTCATACAAGTTTAAAAATGATTTTTTTTTCATATCAGTCAGATTTAACTCACCAGTCAACAAGAAGAACAAGAACACGATGATGATGGTGTATCCAAAGTACAGGATGGTGCTGGCAACCCCAGTGATCTCCAGCTTGGACACAAAGTAGTGGATACAGTACAGGAACAGGTAGATGGCAGTGAAACCACTGGTCAAGAATGACCGCCACCACCAGTGGTAGTCCTGGAAACCAAGAAAACAACATGATATTTTTGTTGTGAGATTAAACATTTCATTCTCTACATTAAGGTCCCACTCAGACTAGGAGACTAGCTAGTAAGAGGGTCAAAATATGGCCGACTCACTTGAATACTTCCCCACAGGATATCTATTCCGTGTCTATTAGCGGATTACACGGCAAGCTTTGTAGTAGGTCACCATATTTGTCCAATGAACTAATTAGTCCCCTATTCTGAATGGGGCCTTTCACTCTGTGACCTTCCTCAGTCTGTGTTATTATAAGACTGAGTGCTATTCACTAAAGTCAGTGAAAGGTACAGCTTCAACGTAGTGTAGAAATTATAAGTCCTCATCTGTCCTTCATAAATTTTGGTCTTTTGGACACCATATCCAAATGGTTAGCGAATTTCAGACAAAAGATGAAGAGGTTACTAGTGGGCTAAAATTTTAGGCCAATTTCAAAATCAGACATGTTATTACATCTCTTTACATTTTTTCAATTATTGTAAAATTACATATTATTGGCATGCTTACATGTTTTGCCTATTTTTTTTTACCATGTTAACTCAAGAAGCAACAAAAAAAATATTAAGCTTTTGTGTCTTGTTCCAGTATTAACTCACCTCTGCACATAGATGGAAATAACAAAGAAGAATGGTGGCCTCAGAACATGTGATCATCAATATCACAAACACCACCAACAAAAACCCAAACATGTAGTACATCTGATGGGACCTGAAAATAAGTGTGGGACAAAAATTAATAATAATAATAATAATATGCCAAGTGACTAAAGCTTGTGCATTTAAGTAAATATTCAAATTGTTATAATTCTAAAAGAAATTAAGAACTTTTAAATACACCCTTAAATACATTTTCAAGAACTGTGTTCAAATTTAAATTAATAACTGTAGTTGATAACATTGTCTGTAAACAAATTTCCCTGAACTGTTGGGTTAATGACCAGGCATTTGGTTTTCCCATTCAAAAAGAACTTTTTTTCTCCAAAATCAAAAACTTCCTTCACATCAATCAATCTACAAGAAAAGTACAAAATGGGTGGAATGCGGATGCAGTGGAAAGTTGGGATTGTTTTTTTTTTTGTTTTTTTTTTATTTTTATTTTTTAAATGCCAACTCACCAGATACTATTCAGGATAAAGAAAAGTTGAATAAATATGCATCCAAAGGGCAGAATTCCACCCATCACTATGCCTGGCAGGGGCCGCGTGTAGAAGGACTGCTCTGGAATCTGGCGAGGAATCTGGTTGGTACGCACAGGGTGCTCAATGGGCTAAAACAGAACATCAAAAATTTGTTGGTTCATATATATATATATTTGAAATGATGTGAAATTAATAGACTACTTCACACAGGCTGCACAAAATAAATAAATAAATAAATAAATAAACACTTGAAACTATTCAGCCAGCACCATATCATTCCTGCTTCGAAAAACTGGAAATGTAAAATTTTGGTAAATATCCAATACTCGTACATGGAGACGTTTGTTTATCTTTTTTGCCATTGTTGTCATTCAGTATCATTTCTAATTCAAAACTATGAACAGCACATGCTCAATTTTCTTTCAACACAGATGCAAATGACACCTGGTTTGCAGTATCTTAACAACTCACATTCACTACATTTGCAGACTAATCACCACACCTAAACAAGACCTAAAAAATAAAAATTAGACTTATTACCACTATTATCATTACTTATTATTAAAGCGCTACTAAAAGTCATAATTATTACTCACCCGCCTCTTGAATCCGAAGTACGCCCCAATAAAGGTAAGGGGTACTGAGATTCCAAACCACAGCGCCAGCAAAGCGACCAGAGTGCCAAAGGGAATGGCGGCACTGCTCCCCTTGATCCACAGGATAAGGTTCAAGAAGAAGAATATACCAAATATCAGGCTGGAATAAAAGACAAAATCACTTACATTAATTCTACAGTCAGAGACTAAGCATTCCTTAATACATTTTTCTCCAACTTTTACAAAAGAGGGAATGAAAAAGACATTTTTAACCCAGAATGAAAGGACAATTGGCTTAAAACGTTATCATGCTCTAAATTCAAATTTAGATGATGAAGATGGCTCAAATGCATGTGTCAAATTGTTATTATCTCAGCCAAAAAAAGAGTTCTGTTTTATCTCTTCTTATCTCTTTTTTTGTACTCACCCAGGACATAGAAAAGCTGTGAGAATTACGTTAGACTTCCACTTCTCACCACCAAATGCTGAAAACAAAATCAAACCAATGATTTCTTTGGCAAACCAAGACTTGAATCACTGAAACTTTTTGTTTAATGAGACAAGAATTTAAAATCATGACAAGATAGAATGTTTAGCACAATGGCACCGAAAGTCTCTGATAAATTACAGATTTCAGAGAGATAAAACCATTCAATTCAATTAAAATATTTAAGTGTTTTATGAAACACAAAAGTAACCACTAAAATATGTAAATCTCAAAATGCAATAAGCTCCAAAAAGTGTCTGTGTGTTATTACAGCACCATAATTTATGACACACTAAAATTTATAAATCTTAAGAGACCCTCTGTTTATCTGTGAGCTAGCAAAGTACTGTATTTCTAGAATTTCCAGGGAATCATGTCCTTACATTTATATATCCTAGAAGAGACGTAACCAGAGGGTGTTCCCAGACAAACATACAGCACCAAGACACATGTCATCAATGCTCCACGATTGGCTGGAGACAGGAAACCAAGGCAGGCAAATACTGAAATGAAATTTAGTTTTTAATTGTCTAAATATCTTCTTAGTAATTAGAAAGAAAACCAAGGCAGGCAAATACTGAAATGAAATTTAGTTTTTAATTGTCTAAATATCTTCTTAGTAATTAGAAAGAAAACCAAGGCAGGCAAATACTGAAATGAAATTTGGTTTTTAATTGTCTAAATATCTTCTTAGTAATTAGAAAGAAAACCAAGGCAGGCAAATACTGAAATGAAATTTAGTTTTTAATTGTCTAAATATCTTCTCAGTAATTAGAAAGAAAACCAAGGCAGGCAAATACTGAAATGAAATTTAGTTTTTAATTGTCTAAATATCTTCTCAGTAATTAGAAAGAAAACCAAGGCAGGCAAATACTGAAATGAAATTTAGTTTTTAATTGTCTAAATATCTTCTCAGTAATTAGAAAGAAAACCAAGGCAGGCAAATACTGAAATGAAATTTAGTTTTTAATTGTCTAAATCTCTTCTCAGTAATTAGAAAGAAAACCAAGGCAGGCAAATACTGAAATGAAATTTAGTTTTTAATTGTCTAAATATCTTCTCAGTAATTAGAAAGAAAACCAAGGCAGGCAAATACTGAAATGAAATTTAGTTTTTAATTGTCTAAATATCTTCTCAGTAATTAGAAAGAAAACCAAGGCAGGCAAATACTGAAATGAAATTTAGTTTTTAATTGTCTAAATATCTTCTCAGTAATTAGAAAGAAAACCAAGGCAGGCAAATACTGAAATGAAATTTAGTTTTTAATTGTCTAAATATCTTCTCAGTAATTAGAAAGAAAACCAAGGCAGGCAAATACTGAAATGAAATTTAGTTTTTAATTGTCTAAATATCTTCTTAGTAATTAGAAAGAAAACCAAGGCAGGCAAATACTGAAATGAAACTTAGTTTTTAATCACTGAAATATTTTCTCAATAGTAATAAAATAATCAAAGCGTCAAAATTCATGTGAAGCATGTTATCGTTTAAAACCTGATGAAAGGTATTATAACCTACAAAGTAATCACAATTTCTCTCTCACCTGCACAGATATACAAAAGAATGAAAGCATGTACACAGCCTCCACACTGACTTAAATAACCAGAAACGGGTCCATCGTCAACGTCATTACCCATCTCCAATTGTGGTTAAATCCACAGAAAAACAACTGTCTGAACTATCCAGGGAATACTCACTCAGAGTTATCAGTATCATGAAGAAAATCTGGACTCCTCCTCCTAAGAACACGGACAGCAGCATGCCTTTACGCGGTGGACGGAACACATCACCATGGACCAACTTCCAGCCAAATTCTTCCTGGGCATCCTCCTGTAAATAAATAAATAAATAAATAAATAAATAAATAAAATAATCAAGGAGAAGAACCATTTATATATATGTCATTGCATACAAAATTAAAACAATAAACCATGATGTACCTATTGGTTGATGTTCACTGCAATGAATGCCATAAAACAGGTCTTTATTGAGTAGGGAAAGTAAAGCTGTTTTATTCACACTTCACACACGAGCATCACATATTGAAGTGGTGGTGGGGGTGGGTTGAGAGTACCTGTAACCAATACATACATATGGCTGTACTTACAGAGTTGTCCATCTGGTTGTATCTGGCAATTACAACCTTATACAGAACATACAGTGGGTGTCAAATACCTGTGACTGGTATAAACACACACAGGGCTGTACTTACAGAGTTGTCCATCTGGTTGTATCTGGCAATTACAACCTTATACAGAACATACAGTGGTTGACAAAAGCCTGTAACCAGTATAAACACACACAGAGCTGTACTTACAGAGTTGTCCATCTGGTTGTATCTGGCAATGTCCTTGTGTAGAGTCCTCAACATGATCATAGCCACCATACCAGACAGGAACAGGACAATAACCAGGGAGTTCATGATACTGGAGAGGGAATAAGACAATGGCTAAAGATACTGATATACTTTTGTGTATGTGTGTATTATCTATTTTTTAATTGATCTCTCTCTCTCTCTCTCTCTCTCTCTCTCATTCTTAAATACACAAACTCTATTGCCATCATTCATTGACCCACTATTTTACCTTCCTTAACTAATCCCTCTCTAACACATATTCTCACACATCTCTCTCTCTCTCTTTCTCTCACAAACCTCTCTCTCTCTCTCTCTCGCTGGCTCTCTCTCTCTCTCTCTCAGAAACATCTCTCTCTCTGTCTGGCTCTCTCTCACAAACCTCTCTCTCTCTCTGGCTTTCTCTCTCTCTCTCTCTCTCTCTCTCTCTCTCTCTCTCTCTCTGGCTTTCTCTCTCTCTCTCTCTCTCTCTCTCTCTCTCTGTCTCTCTCTCTCTCTCTCTGTCTCTCTCTGGCTCTCTCTCACTCTCTCTCACTCTCTGTCTCTCTCTCTCTCTGGCTTTCTCTCTCTCTCTCTCTCTCTCTCTCTCTCTCTCTCTCTTACCTGAACCACTGGATGTTGGTGTGAGGCATGGAGTCCAGGATGTAATCCCAGCGGGAGGACCAGCGGATATCTGGGTTGGCCTGAAATTTTGGACGACAGACACATTTTGACAGTGAAATGGTGAAAAAGAAATCCAAAACTGACAAACAAAATAGTAATTCTAATGATTTAACTCACATATTATCAATTAACTTATGATAATCATTTATAACATTAATTATCTATGTTCCAAGATGGAAGTCAGACAGTTCTTCAAAAATATGCTAGGCATTAACCTTAACCTAACCTCAACTGTTGCATTAATTTTCTTAATTTTCTCTCATTAATTTTCTCGTTCTTTACAAATCTTTAATTTCTTTTTTTTTAATATTTCATACAAGCAAATACAAGATATTTGCTATGTACAGTGATAGGCAATGACACCTTCCATACTCTCATTTGCACACACACAAACCCACACAAATGACAAGGTCAAAATCTTACCTGGAATGTGACATCATAGGTGTACTTGATCTCCAGGTCACCTGTCAGGGCAGCAGGGATGCCGAGGACATCATTGGTGTTACAGGCCTCCGCGCCTGTCCCTGCTTTATGCTTGATACTTAAATATAATATTGGCAGAAGGTTTATTAAAATATGCATTCAAGTTGGCATATGGTTCCAAATCAGAAATAAAAACAGTGAAAATTCAAGCGCTTAAGGGGGTGCAAATGGTAAAGAGTGGGGAGGGGGGCATGGATCTCTTGACAAGCTCTAAAATTTGCCAAGACTTTTATCTCTACTGAGCATGGAGGACTGTCTTAAATTATCAGTGTTTGCCTCACAGACCTAAAAGAGTATAACAATTTCAACACAAGTCTTATTAAAGCATTTCTGGCCTTTTGTGAGACCTATCATACCTGCAATCATTTATAAACCCACACCAACCCATGAGTATATAGACTTTCAATAACACATCACCCACACCAACCCATTAGTATACAGACTTTCAATAACACATCACCCACACCAACCCATGAGTATATAGACTTTCAATAACACATCACCCACACCAACCCATTAGTATACAGACTTTCAATAACACATCACCAACACCAACCCATTAGTATACAGACTTTCAATAACACATCACCCATATCAACCCATTAGTATACAAACTTTCAATAACAAATCACCCATATCAACCCATGAGTATATAGACTTTCAATAACACATCACCCATATCAACCCACCTTCTTGGCTCCATCTTAGCAGATACCAGTCTTGACCCAAAGCCAGTGACAGAGGTTCCAGCCTCATCCTTGGAGACCATGTGATAACTTATGGTGATGCTCACGTGGTTGAATACATAGTACGTGTCTTTTGCATTGAAAGATGGCTGAAAAATTGGAAAAGTGGAATTATAAGACAGGGTTTCTTATTCATGTTTTGCTCTGAACTTCTGAGTTACTTATTATGCTGACGATGCCCTGATAAACATAGAATTACTGGAGATAAACAATTTTAAGATTTAGCTGTTGATTTTTACTTTTTTCTTAAGACATAACACAACTGATGAATTTTCCTCTTTATGAATACATTTAACTTTAGAAGCCCCATGTCAACTTGTGCTGATAATATATGAAATGCTTCATTTAACTTTCTAAAGTAAGTCCTTCTCTTCATTGTTATGGGTGTCAGTTAAGTCAAGTTCTCATCTTACTTATTTGCCAGACAGATAAAAAAACAAAACCACTCTACTAGGAAGTTACTGCATTCAAATAAAAAGTAAAAATAAAGAATGAAATAATAACAGAAACTTGAAATTGCTGAAAAACATCCACTTTCATAAAAAAAGGCAAAATCAACATTAAAAATCAAAGACTACAACTTACATCAGTCACACAAGCATCTTTTTGTTTGCCGTCAGTGGTTACATAACAACCAATGGGAAACCCAGGATTGCAGTACTTCTGTCCACCTTCCACATCATAACACCAGGTGACAGGCATGTTGTCCACAATCCTGAAATATAGGAGGTGTTATACTCAAGACAAGATAATGATCAATCCCGACCCTTGAACTAACTTAAATGTCTAGTGTCAGAGAGAGAGAGAGAGAGAGAGAGAGAGAGAGAGAGAGAGAGAGAGAGAGTGTGAGTTAGTTATGCTCACCAGTGATGCTGGTAGTTTTGTTTGATGCCCTTCCTCAGCATATCCAACTTAGATTTGTTGTCCTTGGCCCCTTTTGGGTATTTTTTCACACAGACTTCTTTACACTTCTCATTTTGCTTGAAAGTGAACTGCAACACAAACATACTCTAAGTTTAGGAAATCCATAAACAAATTCAAAAAACACCAGTAAAATCATGATCTCAGTTTCATTCATATTCACATGGTTAACTTGCCATTTTGCACTGGTACTAAATTTTTAACTGTTCATGCAATCATATTCAATTTTAATGGGCAATACAGATTGTACCTGTCCCTTTTTTCATAAGACAGGCCTGAATTTGTCACTCAGCTAAAGAAACATAGATGATGGATGACGCTGTGTGTGCATATGTGTGTGTGTGCATATATGCATGTTTGTGTATGCACATGCATGTGTGTGTGTGTGAGCACGCGCGTGTACGAGGAGTAGGTATCCACTGATATCACATTAGAAGGCTAAATTTCAGTCACTTCAGATATATATTCATGACTTCTTCACCTAGGAGTCCATCATTTCTTCACTTAGCAATCCTTTGGCACAGAAACTTGGTATGTCATATATTATTTATACTGTGCCACCATAGTCTTCCTTCTCTCTGGTATTCTAACTGCATGGCTTTCAACCCCTCCCACAGCTGTGCAAATCAGGAGCCCGGTTTTAAAGCTGCACAATTCACATGTCTATGGAAGACTGTAATCTTTTCACCATAATTTAATACTATTTGGTTAATTTGAATCATCACTTAGATTATGAATTTTAACAGTTCTTAAAAATATGTCAGATTTTCATGATTTTCCTCTTTGTCCCTAAGGCTGGAAGGGAATAATGGGTGCTTTTTTCAAAGAAAAATTTAATTTTGCACAAAAATCCAGGATTGTATGCATTCAACCTACATAATGTATTCCTTAAACCTGAAATGAATATATCTAATCTATGTGAAAATAGTTTATATGGGAAAATAGAACAAGGTCTTTCCACAAAAAATACAAAATTAAGCTTATTTATTTGTCTGTGCAAATACCTGTCCTCGATACCTGTACAACATAACGCTGCCTAGAAATATGTGATTATATATTCTAATATTATAAGCTCAGTTTCACTTTGCTACTGCATTATTCAAGTGAGCACAGGTGGATTTTAATAATTCACTACAGTATAGGTTGTATATAAACCCCCTTGATGTATGAATATCATGAGGGCATTTAGAAAAGATAGATCATGCCAATATATATAGAGTCCTTTTAGTCTATTTTGTATAATTTGTTTTATGTGTGTGTTTATTGTGTACTTTTTTTGTGTTTTTTCCACTGAATGCACTTGAGTTTTCAATCTTTAATCAAAAGGCTGATTATTAAACAGACATGTGCCAAAATGTTTTAGACCCCCATTCTCATAGACATCGGTTTACATATATCAATCAAACCCTGCGGGGACTCTCGCTGAGTGCAATCACCTTGACTGAATAACACGCCTCCTCTTCCAACGTGCTTGTAGAATCACCTGCTTTTCTGTATTCTGCTCAAAGCCAGGAGGAAGGAGTGTTAATCTGTTAAATTGGTTGCATTCAGCAAGAGTCCATGCAGAGCTGGATTGATCTACAGAGAGGAATGTTGTCTTTGGGAATGAGACCTTAGCTAACGTTTTCTTCAGCCCAACAAGGAATCTACTAGCCCAAAGCAGAGGTTGTGGTCACTCACTGAAGAAATTTACAAACTTCAGGTGGTCAGGTCAAATTTTACTGGCATTGGATGTGGAGACAGTGTTGATGCCTAAGGCTTAAGAAATATAAAACTGTGTTATTGACATGTTTACCTGAAGTGTTTGGGTGAAGCGTAGGAAAAAACTAATTATATATTTTCAGTTCTGACTGACATCAGAGATTCACAATTTCTCATATCTACCTGGAGTTGCTAAGAGTTTTAAAATGAAAAACAGATGAACTGAGACAAACCAACTGGTCAGTGTTGGAACACCCGTCAACCAAGAAGCAACATCTGTACCTTATATGGTGAATTTGTGATGCGTTCTCCAAACACCACCTGGCCGAGATTTTCCGTCTGTCGAGATCCACTCTCGGATGAGCAAAAATCAAACCTGAAAATATTAAATTTTTTTTCAAATTAATTTTTATTAATAGGATTGTTGATAGATATTTGTATGTGGTATGTTACCTTACCTCACTCCTGTATATCAAATTTCTTGAAAGTGACTAAAGGGTTTTTTCACTTTGGCAAAAATTAATATTTCAGTTAGCGGTGTTCTCCACAACAACAAGACTTACAGTATCATCAAAACACGCCAAAAATGTTCTGTTTTTCACAGAATACAACACAAAAATACACTACACTACAATACACAGACATTGTACTGTTATTAACACACAATTATCTTATAAAAATTAAAATAAATATGTATTTTTATTTTTCAGCACTCATCAAAACTTTGAGTTAGTAAATGGGCTGCATTAAGATAAAGAATCTTACATCTATACTTTGAACACTTTTACTTCAAATCTGAACCTCTTTCTCTCTCACAAAGAAAAGGTGCCTCTTTACGTGACAATACAATGGCAAAATATACTTACGCATCATATTCATAAGGAATGATATTCTCCACTGAGTCCAGACGATTTACCATGACAGGTATCTCCACCTATATAAAATAAAACATACGAAAAGATTAGTATAATGTACCATTTAGTCAGGTGAATTTGATTAATTGGTTAACAAGTGCAACCAACCTTAATCTTTCTCAAATCAGAATGTATGATTTCCACTGCATTGCCATCACACAATTTCATTTCTACTGAAGAAGCTTTGTAAATTGTTAACTTTTTGTCTGACGTTTCAGTGTCACTGTACAATGTTTAAAAAATTACTTTTATGTGTAATATGAAATAGGTATTAGTAGGCCAGAAGATGTTCTATAATTAAATTCAATACAATTACTTAATATCCAGTGGATGAAAGACTACTCCACACAACATATGTCCTCAAGGACACCAAGAATGTATTAACCTATAATTTGTGAAAGACAAAACTCCCACAAAATGATTTATAGACACTTCATCCTATGGGCTACATCAAATGAAATTCTTGGCCTATATTTAGAGACGTACATACCAAGCATGAACGTTGCCCTGAAGACATTCATGACACGGTGCGTGATAACTACCCTTGTGATAACTACCCTTGTGATAACTACCCTTGTGATAACTACCCTTGTGATAACTACCCTTATCCTGATGAGCAGGACAGACTTTTGTGCTGCTCCAGTTTAAGAGACCAACCAAAACATAAAAGTAAATTACAAGAAAAGTCATCGTACTAAACCAGCCCACTAAAAAGGCGTCAGTAAACCTTCTTAATTCTGATTGGTACTTTTGGTCTCCTGAAAGGGAGTTTGCAAACAAAAAAAAGTAGCATGGAGTCATGTTAGAACCATGACAACCCACTCTATGTAAAAGGGGCCAAAAACAACTTCCCATACTTAATAACTGTTTGACCCTTAGCATACCACACCCACCCTCGCCTGTCTTCCCCTACGACTCTGCTCCATCGTATTAGAATCGCTCATTTTCCGCCCCTCATTTTCCTGAGGATTGGATAATTCTACAAACTCGTCCACTCAGTTTTACTGCTAAATGAAATTGGCCCAATGTGAAATACAGTCACGGTTTATTCAACTGGTTACTTAACGGTAAGGGTGAAGAAGAGATGTGAGAAACAATCACGTAGTTTACCTGACATGTTGACTGCTCCGCATCCACTTTTTCGCAGTAGTTGACAGGGGCAAGCCCAGGAAGGTAGAAAGCCGCAGAAATATGCCACAACAACGCAAGTGGAGCAAGGAACTTCATCTTCGGTGTATTATCTATTTTTATTCCCGTGGACTACTGCTTAATACCTCGTGATTACTTGATTACGACTGCAGTGCAGTTAAATTTTCGTCATGTAGGCCAGTGCCAGGTAGTCAAGTCAATATGGCGGCTTCCACGTCAGCTGGGCATGCTGGGATTGCAAGACAAGACCAATTCTTGGTAAAATGCATGAGTAATTTCTCATTAGTGCTTATATAAAAGAACTGCGGTTTACTTTATAGTTGTCGATATTGGTATAGCATGATTATTCTGAATGTCTGGAGTACTGTTCTTCTAAATTAATTTCAAAAACAAAAGCTCTGATACTTAATTTCTTTATAAATAAATTTATTGAGCAATGGCTAGCT
This sequence comes from Lingula anatina, assembly GCF_051362555.1. Taxonomy (NCBI): domain Eukaryota; kingdom Metazoa; phylum Brachiopoda; class Lingulata; order Lingulida; family Lingulidae; genus Lingula; species Lingula anatina. The sequence continues at coordinate 1,169,423 of NC_141776.1, forward strand.
CTGGTACTATTTGTTTAATATTTCATTTTTTTTTTACTTTTACACACATGTACTGTACAAAATGTCAGAAATAGGGCAACTGTGAATAAAAACACAAAGCATTAGCTGCAACCTGTATATTCATGTTTATTTTAATCTATATGAGGTATGCAACTTATTTCTTGGACCTTTTAAAATGGGTTTAAGCTAATTTTAATTGTGCTTTACATATTGCATGCAATAATATGTGCTCTGCACATCATTTGCTTCACATACGTGCAATAAAATAAGTCCCAATTATCAACAAATGCAAAAAAGCAAGTTGTACATTTTATTCGATGACACTTGGATAAATAAGACGCTCTGTTACTGGCCTTTTGTCTTACATGATTCGCACGTACATCATGTAAGTATTCACTTTTAGAAAAAGTATTAAAGCAACCTTGAGACAATAACTTAAACATTGAAAAACAATAATAACAACAATGATTATAAAAATTACCATAACAAATCGTCTGTTTTAAGACGGATAATTTAAATTCCACCAACTCCATTACAGTAACTACATATGCATCAGAAAACGCATGCTGTCTACTATTCAGTACGTATGTGGCCAATAATTAACTTCAAGCAAAATGAAAGGATACAGGGGCAGATTGAAGCCATCTTCCGGGTCTTCAGGAAGACAGTCAGATTTTCAAGTTTACATTGACGTGTATCTTTTTTTTTTTTTTTTTTTTGTCAGAAGATGGTCAAAAAAGGAGGATGGATCAACAAATATAATTTGGAAGACTGTCAGAAAAGAACTCTGGTTCTGCCCCTGAGATGAGTTTTTAATATTTTCTCAGCAGTACCTCTATCTATCCTTATGCTCTGGCGAGTCCATACTCCCTTTCTTTTTTATATCCTACCAACCCCGCTGTGAAAATAATATTAATATATGTTTCTTGTGAAAATGTCAACTTACAAAAAAATAAAAAAACAGTTTGTGGCCTAAGTGCATGTAGTTGATCCTAAAATGCTCATAAATGCTGTTGTCATTCTGTACTAAAAAGCAAAGCCTGCATGAAAGACTAAAGAACTCAAAAGCAAAAGCTGTTTAAAACACAAGCTGTACCTGTGCCTTGCAGTTTTTATAAAAATAACAAAAAAAATAACAAACAAATAAATAAATAAATAAATAAATAAATAAGATAGCAGTGAGATATTCAAACTCCCACCAGGGGACAGCACCATTCAAAACTCCAAGTTTAATGTCATGTCTTAGATTGCTGCACTGGTCTTGAAGATAAGTCACAAAAAAGGCTACTTTATTTTACAACTTTTTTTCTCAATGCAACTAAGTTTGTAAAAGTAATATATTTTCTTATTCCTGTGTCACTTAAAAAAAAAAATTCATCATACAATACAAAAAAGCATGTTGGTCAAACATGTTTTTTTAATTTCTTTTGTTCAAATGTTTTTTTTTTATTTCAAAAATTTAGCTTGATTATATCAACAACAACATTTAATTTTTTTTGTTTGTTTTTACAGTCCCAGGTTGGAACATTGTACGAAAGCTGTGCACTGTGCCCTTTTCTTCATCAAATCTCCCTCCTTTTCTAAAGAATTTCAAGTGCTTCCATGGACAGAAGATGGTTCATCAAAGAAAAACTGCAGTGAAACCTGAAAAACAAAATCAATTATTCAATAGGCCTGTTTAATCCCAATAAATAAGATTTCAGAGATCAAAAAACAACTTTAATAATGCAATCACACCTTGAATTTATTATCATAAAATGACAAAAAAAAATCATAAACTAATTATAACAATATTGGGGGTCATGGGCAGATGATGGCCATGTTAAGGGTCTTCCCGAAGACAGTCAGAATATTTCAAGTTTATCTTAACAGACATCTAATTTTTTCTGTAGGAAGACAGTCAAATATTGAGGATGGATCAACAAAGATAAATGGAATACTGTCAGAAAATATCTCTAAATCCATCCCTGGGAGTGGCAGCAAGCATTCCCCTCCAGTAATAACAAACTGAAAATTTCCATCCATTTAAACTATTTTGGGTGTACACCAGCAGCCATTGAGAAGAACTAAAAAATGCAAGTATATGTATGGTTACAATTTTTAAAAAATGGCATAGCTTAATTGTTACACATTTCACCTCATGATCATCTACAAAGTCTCTTGGATCGTCCTCACTGCTGCGTCTTTTCTCTTTGAGGAACACTTTTCCTTCATCAGTGACTGCAACATAGTGATCTGAAAGGAATGGGTTGGATCAATTAAGCAATAGAAAAACAAGCAAAAGAGATTAACTGTCTATCTTTTACTTTTCAGTGAAAAAATTCAGTAACTTGGCAATACCAAGTTTTAAAAAAATTAGAATTGCACTAGTACTGGTAGTAAAAAGAAAATTATTTCAGGTTGCAAAAGAAGGCTCATACTTGCAGGGAAAGGTAATAAAATTTTCTTTGGACTGAATTTGCCAAAAATTTAGTCTTGAAAATGTGGTCAGACTGAAACTTAAATGAATGGAAATCGTGAAGTTGGCATTGGACAATAAATGCTCAAAAGTAAACATGCAATGTTCATCAGTTTCAATGGAAAATATCACACAAAACAGGACATTTTAAATTTAAAGTCTTACTGGTAGGCCCTATTCAGAATAGGGGACTTAATACAGTAGTCCGAGGGTAAAATATGACCCCCCCCCCATTTTAAATACTTCCCTTCGGGATATCTATTCAGTGTCTATTAGTGGATTAGACAGCAGTTTGTAGTGGGCTGCCATATTTGATCCTCGGACTAGTTAGTCCCCTATTCTGAATGGAGCCTTAGTCTTGTTCAACATGCAATAACTCCATCATGGCCACCAATAAATCTTTGTGCAAATGGGACTCTCCATGGCTCTTATGTTTCAATACTTGATTGACTGGTTGCAATCTATACTCACCAGGTTGAATCAATGATTCCAAGTAGACAGAATGGTTGGGGCCTTTGTGTTGCTTGAAAAGTTTGGGATCTGGTTTCTTGATGCAATTGTTCTTGACTCTGTATGCAGGGGTGGCCTAGAGTAATAAATTATCATTATTATTATTATTATTATTATTATTATTATTATTATCAAATTTGCAACCTGAGGATTGGATAAATACATTATTTGCATCATAGTGGAATAAAATCACTAATGAATAAGAATAAAGGCACGTGTGAACAAATTTAAAACAAAATAATTAAAATGCAAGGTTAAAAAATTAAATAAAAGTCTTTCAGTCAATTTTGGAACTAGTATATCCCACTGGTTAAAATAAATTATTACACTGGCCATGTTTGAGGATATCATTTTTTTTAATTACCCACCATATTAGTCTTGGTCATCAAAATCAAACTATGAATTTCTACTGAATATTTAATCTATTAACAAAATGAATCATCAAACAATTGAATTTTTTTCCTTCTGAATCAACAGTTTATCACTTGAATAATATCTGTTTTGTACAATTTGTTCATATGTATATGTATATGTTTGTGTGCATCCAGGCATGTATATGTGTGTGCACGCATGAGTGTTCTTGTGTGTGCATACGAGCTTGCAAGTATTCTTTCCTATGGACATATTTCAGTAAATCAGTGTGTGTGTGTGTGTGTGTGTGTGTGCATGCACATGTGCCCGCACACTTTCAGATGTTCTTTCATACATTTTCTAGTGTCACTATATATACTAGTATCCGTATGAGTACATATACAGTTTACGTATCATCATACCTGCACCCCAACACTTGATGAACTGAGTACAGTCACAAATCTGTTCTTCTTCAGATTTCCTATCTGACATAAGTACACAGTTTCCCCGGCGTCTTTGGGGTCCTGATCAGTGCCATTGAAGAACATCATATAAAAGCGAACTGAAAAAAAAAAAGCATTCACTAATTTTTTGTCCTCCAAATCTGAATCTTGTAGTAACATAACCTTTTAAAAAAAGAGGTGCATGACCTTAAAAAATATGATTCTTCCTATTTCCATCAGGAACGTCAGTAGACTGTACAAAATCCATTGTATACCTTGTGATACTAATTTCAATTAATTTCAATTTGTTTTAAGCGTTAAGTCGAGTTCCCAGTCAAGCCGAGTCTGCCAAGCTCACTACCACCCATTTCAGCTGTTAGATTCAGATCAGCTTGCACTAGTAAGGTGATCTAAACATCTTGCGTTGCCTTACCTCAAATACAAGTAATGGGCGGGAAGCAGAGGGATAAGATTGGCTGTATTGCATATGGTGAGCTAATCATGGTAATACAGATGGGTGGGCTATGCTGGGTTGGTCTGACCTAACCAGACTGGAAACGCAACTTAAGCCTACCCTCTACCAGGACCACGGATTGATTTTTCATTTGATATTCACAGGTATGTCTGTAGATATATAGACGGCCATTTTGTTCTCTGTGTCCCAATACAGAAGAGTACACATATTTCCACAGGCCTAGCTGGGAGAGGGTAACTTAAGCCAGTCCTGATATACCAGGGCAGTCATACATTTAAATAGATAAAAAAAATTAAGAGTAAACAAATTTTACACTCACAATTCTCATCACGACTGTTTAAAGAATCAACCACAAGATTTCCACCTTCAAATTTCAGGCAGTGATTTCCGTATCCAGTATGTATGTACACCCACTTGCAGGATATTTCATAATGCTTAATGTCTGTGATGTATGTTCCTTTGTCAAAGTAGCGTTTCCTTTCTACGGTTATGTCAAGGTCCAAGCTCTCATCATCTAAAAGAAATTATTCAAAATTTCACTTTATTTTTTCATATAGGCTCAGTAGTTAATAGGAAATTCCAGATCATATTCTAATACCTGTGTTAATTTATCACTTAAGATATTCAGAAAAGTAAATGTTTTAAATGGAGTTAGGCACAATAAGTTTTCAATGATTACCATTAAAATCCTGAAAAATTAAGATCTACTTTTAAAAATTACATTACTTTCACCATAACGGATACAGCATAAGTAGAAATATGTTTTTTTTTCATCATACCATTTACAATCAGTTTGAATGTCACGTTCCAGAAATCCCACTTTTTTCTACCCTTTGCTATCAATGGCCTTTTAACAGTCTGGAATACAACAGTAAAACAGGATATGTACAAAGAACTTTTTTCAGTATATACATAGCTGGGAGGGGTGTCAAAAGAAAGCCCTTCAAGGAACTGGAAATGTTGCCATGCTGCAAAATTTCAACCAGGTTTAAAGCATAAGAAGAAGAAATTTAAAGTGTCAAAGGCCACATTCAAAACAGTGGACTAACTAGTCCGAGGGTCAAATATGGCCGTCTCACTTGAATACTTTCCCATGGTAAATCTCAGGGCTGTAGCCTGAGCAAGGGGGGAAAGGTGTGGGAGGGGGTTGTCCCCCTCCCACGGTGTGGAAAATTTTTAGAAACTGTATGTATAATACTGCATTCTGGTGCATTTTAACTGTTATTTATTGCTCAATCAGAAGTCAGAAATTGTGGGTTCATTTTGCCATAAGTACAGTCATTTTTTCAACACAACATGCCAATTGGACTTCATTTCGTAGATTGTCTCAGGATCAGGAACAACGTTTCTTCCTCTGTGGACAAGCAAGAGAGCCAATTCGCTAAGGCGTTCCTCTGCCATGCTTGTGCGTGTCCACAGTTTCAGACGACCTTTGCGATTATTATTTTTTTTTGCACCTCAGATCCCAGGGGGGGCAGCTGCTGCCCCCCCCCCCCCCCCCCCCCCCCCCCCCCCCCCCCCCCCCCCCCCCCGGAGGCTACAGCCCTGAATCTATTAAGTGTCTATAAGTGGATAAGACGGCAAGCTTCGTAGTGGGTCGCCATATTTGACCCTTGGAGTAACTAGTCCACTGTTCTGAATGTGGCCTTATTACCTCCGCCAAGGAGGTTATGTTTTCACACCTGTTTGTCTGTTTGTTTGTCTGTCTGTCATCAACATAACTCAAAAAGTTATGGTCCAACTTTGATGAAATTTTCAGGAACTGTCAGAAGTGGGCCAAGGAAGAGATGATTAGTTTTGGTGGTGATCCGAATCAATAATCAATAATAATCAAAAATCGTTGCCTTGGCGGAGGTTTGCACTCTCATACTACAGATCCAATTTACATCACAAAGGTTTTGTAACTATGTCTGTTCTACAGCTTAACACCCTGATAATGACGCAATCAGTTTACTCTAATCTAATACTGGGACATGAAGTAGCCATATAAAAACATTTTCACTGACCAATGTCCACTCATCCTCTACAGCAGTGAACTGGTCCACCACAGCCCTGTGATGCCAGTCCTTGACCCGTAAGTCGTTGAAATGCGTGACGATATCCCCTACTTGTAATGCTTGACTACCACTCTGCGCAAGCCTATGAAAGAAAAGAAGAAAATAATAATCAGACATGAGCTTAGGTTTAAAAAAACCTCTGAAGATTTATCATTTTCTTGCAGATTTTGAATCTCATGAACCATCAGAATTGAATTAAAGAATGTGGAATTCCACATTTCCATGGAAAACGCTCATGTCTGATAATATATATTCAACTTTCTTCAATGTTTCAGCAATGTTTAGCAGATGAGGGGAGACAGGCTAAGAAGGCCAAAATTGTTTAATTGAAAAAGCGTAGCACTCTAAGCTAGGTGTCTCTTCTGGTGTTTTGTAGACATTGTGTGTATTTCAGCTGCCAATAATACAGGATCTGAACTCTCAACGGAATTTTTTTTCCAAATAAAATGAGATTGTCTTAACTACACCCTGTCAACACTGCTGAAAGTTGTCAACACTGCTGAAAACTGAAAATCCTGAAAATTTATGCATGTCAATATATCAACACAGAGTAAAATTATTTATTAGCTAACAAGTTTTAAAATTTCAGGTTAACATATTATCTGATAACCTACGTCTACGGTAAAAACTTTAAAATTTAGTCTGTCTTGATAATTTTGTCAGAGGTCAATTCTCCATAATTTATTTTTACTTTGAAAATTTCGTCAAACTTGAAAATGGGCCCCTCAATGATTTTGATAAGTTCGTCACGTAATATGGCTATGTTTGATTCCCGCATTAAAAATTTTTTTAATATTAATTAATTTCTAGGTGACGAAATTTTCAAGTTTTTACAGTAAGATGTACATGTGTGTGCTCACACACAAGCATACACGCACATACATGTCAATTAAGCACAATACTCAAATAACTCACCAAGCGTAAATCAATCCGTCTTCTGGTATGGACGCTATAATATGCTGACCATCCTCATCCATTCCAATCTCCAAACCAAGGAGATGGTGCTCTCTGTCCAGTGATGACCTGTGTTTAGGGTGCTGGACATACAACTGACTCTGTAAAACTTCAGCTTCCTCTTCAATCTATTATGATAAATATGAAAGTTATATAAGGCACAGTGAATGTGTGGAGAAGTTGAACAGCGTATGTACAGATCTCCTTATAGTAATCAGTCCTGCTAGATGCCAAAATTGATAAGACAGAAGTGATTGGTGAGTGCAACTGATCCTAATTTTTAGGAAATCAGAAGTTTTCTTTACACCTAATTTCTTTACTAAAAATGCATAGCGTACAAGTAAAAAAACAACAACAGAAAGCAAAAAAAAAAAAAAAGAAAAAAAGACCACCCTGAGAATGATCTCCTATACACCTTAAACATCAAATGTGAAAAAAAAATCATCTACCAACTGTTTTCTTAAGATTCCTGCTCATTTACCAGCTTATCAATTTTTTTCAGGCCTGGCAAATAATTTTCTACTGAATAGTACATTTGAAAAACCATATGATATTTTAAAATAAAATATCATTTGTAGTTGAGCATTATACAATGTTATCATTAATTCCTTACGTTAACAGATTCTTCATCAATATTAATCAAAATTACAACAATGCTTTATAAAAAAAAAACCTCATCACTACTGCTGGATTCCAAAGAGCTTGGACAACTGGTATTTTGGCTACTGACCTCTAGTGAAGAGTCGTAGCCACTTTCGTCAGCATTTTTTGCGTTGTCTGTAAAAGAGTCAATAAAAATATTCAAATAACAATTGGCAAAATGACACTTTAGTTGCCTAGACCACAACTTTGGACTCGGTGCCTGATCAAGAAAGAGAAACAAGAAAAGAGGGGAAAATGAAATATTGAAATACTGCAAAACTGCAAAATTGAAATCAGAATTTCAGAAATAATAAAATTCTGATTTATGAATTGGTTTATAGTCACCAAAACATATCAAGATTTTCCTCCCTCCTGTTTCTTTTTGTCATCCCACAATATTCAAATACACATGTAATGGAGGAAGAGAATAAATCACACCATTTTGTTGACAGTGCAAATATATATATATACTCACTGTACACAGTATATATATTCAATACCCTATCATTTGCGTATGTTATTAATACAAGTGCATATGCTACAAGTACAAGTGGCAATGAAAATAAAAGGTTTGTACATTTTATATTCTATGCAATATTTGGGGGGTATGTAAGATTCCTTTAATTCTCACCTTCTTGTTATTAATGACATTTTAATATATGTAATAATAATTATATAACTTACTGTTACAAGACACTCCGTGATACACTCACCTTTATCAGTCAAATTCACATAAGTTTCTAAGGTTTCCCCTACATGCTGTGACTCACAATCATCAACTAAATCCATGTCTAATAGATACTTCCACTGAATTTAAAAAACAACAGTCTCTTGGTACAATCAGGCAATTGTTTCTTTGGTCCTTTCCGTTGGTCCTGATTTCAAACTGAAATAGAAATAAATTTCTCACTCTTGAATCCATCCAATCTCTCATTTCATTCGAATAAAAATCATATTCTGATGAATCACACACTTTCAGTATTTGTACAGTTTACTTTGAAATTCATGCACTTTCGGTTATCTTGCTTTTAGCTAATCACTTTCCTTTTAATTACTAGCATTTCTGGGGTAGCGCTAGCAATTTTTTTCGCTTAGCCAAATCACCACATTTTCGTCAATTTGTTACCAAAATGGTTATTATTTGGCTAAAACATGTCAAATCAAGCCCTTTTTCTTTAGCCAATTTAAGTCAGTTTTAGCACTTGGCTAAATTGGCGAGTGTTAGCGCTACCCCAGCATTTCTTTTACATCACTACACATGAACCTGAATTTGTAATTAATATCATTTTAAGCTCTTTCAGCAATATATACAAGTAACAGTATACATACTGCAATAATGCCAAGTTCTAATCTATAAACTAATGAAGAAAAGAAGATCGTTACATGCAGTATTATGGAACTAGTGCAATACAGAATATATACTTGAAATTTGGAAACTAAGAGATATGCAAGTAAGCCTGCAAAATTCAGATGGGTAATCTTTTTCCTGAATTTTTTTTTTTACTCTTTGTTGATCCAACTTGAAAAACAGCATAAAATTCACACAGATTTAATTTTGATTCAGAGCTGCCTGTTCCCTGTGGACAGGGCACGTACTCTTTTCAAACTCCTCCATCCTCACCCTGCAGGCCTGTAGTATTACAGAAAACACCTGTAGTATTACAGAAAACACCAAAACTAAAATGACGTACTCACCTCCACTGTTACCAGTTAACAAACACAGAGATATGAGCCTCTCTAGTCCTCTCTCTGCCCGCGCTGATTAAATAGGGAACCCCACTATAGGTTTATCTTTGCAGGGGACGTCGACCTGGCAATAACAAGTAAAGAGTTCAGATAAGATATTGTACATTTGAATATACCCTTGTATTTATACTGCAAAGCAGCATTGGGGCTATTACTCACTAAGGATGGTGTAAAATGTTAGTTTCACATAAAATAGGAAGAAAACGTCAAAAGTAATTGTTTCTCATATGAGCTTCCTCCTTTAATTAAAAATGAAAAAGGATGTTAAGATACTGTGCATTGATTTGGTACACCTCCCCCCCTCCCCCACAATCAATAAACAGTAATGCTGACCAATGTATATTTATAGACAAATACGATAGATAATATGACAAATATTTTCATTTCTACAATGTTGATTGGCAACATAAGAAACTGAAGGGGATGACCTTAGGAAAAAAAGTTAACTGTTTACAAGATTTAGCTCATTTAGTAACTACATGTTCAGGTATATATATATATATATATATATATATATATATATATATATATATATATATATATATATATATATATATATTTGTGAAAAATTAACATTCAAGGTCTGGCTGAATATGCAATATGCCCTTTTGTTTCTTCAAAGAGATCAGCTCTGACCAATTTTCATACCCTTCCCAGTGATAAAAGAAATATAAACAGTAACATTTACTGATTTTTTCTAAATTACAATTTAGGCTAACTACTATATACAGTACAATAAACGTGTTAACTGTGTAAATATTAGTTCAATAAAGTATTCTTTGCAACTGTTAAATAAATACAATGAATCAGAAAGAAAGTGAAAATTCATTGGCTTAAAAAATCAATTCTAAAACAACCACTAGAAGGTGTACAATGCATGTATCTCGAAGGCAGGAAGCACTTGCAATACATACATGTACATCCCCTTTTGATTTACCAACTATCTCCGTTTCTGCACCATGTGAGTAAAATCAGCTACTTCCTTGTTCATCTTGTTCTTAATTTGTGACACGACTGGACAATTATTGATAAGGAAGACCAAAGGCCTTGCTTGCAGACAATGAGAAACAGGGATTTCCCCAGGACAGTAGAAGTAGATTCTCATTTTATTTATTTATCATTTTAATTTATTCTTTTCCAGAATGCATTTAAGACCCCATTCCCAGAGATTAGATCAATCCAACTAGATTGACCTAACTCCCTGGGGGTTCATGCTAAATAGCTGTCAGCCAAGTGGGCACGAAAGTTAATTATCCCCTCACAGCTTGTAGTAGGCGGGATGGACATTTAAGCCAGATTGTCTGACAGTAATCTAGTGAGACTCCCCACGGGGATAGATTGATCTACATGCACACTGAACTAGATATGAACACGCCTTTCACCTTTGGAGCGACTCCATAATAATCTCCTTATGACTTCTGCACAACTATAAAACCGAGAAAAAAGTAACATTATCACACTGAATTTTACTATTACATTATGTATACATTATACCATGGTTGGCGCTTCAAACAATATAATTATAGCACTTGTATTTTGATACATTCTTGCTCTTAATTTCGTTTGTTTCGGTGCATTCAACCTATTTTTCCAAGCACCAGTCTCAGGAAAAGTCAGTTAAAACTACTGTATGTGACCTACAAGAGCAAATTATATCTACAGTCTGCACCAGGGGCGGGTCCAGGATTATTTGAAAGGGGGGTCCACGGATGCACACACCCCCCCCCTTCCTGGTGGCACTTTACACACGGTAGAGGGCAAATGGTGCCATTTGGTATGATGCAGCTAGTCAAAATTCTAATTTCAAGAAATTGAAGGGGGGGGTGTGAAGGGGAATGGACCCCCCCCCTGACCCCCCCCCCCCCCCTCCCCAATTCCGCCACTGGTCTGCACCTCAATATTATTACCCTCTTGTATGTTGCATACAGTGCACATGCAACTTGTGTCCTAATTAGTACATATGGTACAGCAAGCAGAACACATGCACCTACAGAAATAAATAACATCAAATTTGCTCAGTTCTAATTAAGTCACACCTTGAAAATGGCAATGTATGTTCAAAAAATAATTTTAAACGGATTACATATGACTTTTGAATTTTGCAGTGTTACAAGCAACTTTTCCAAAACAACAAATTCTTAATTGAATTCATTAAAAAGAAGGAAAAGTAGGAGGTTTTCTTTCAAAGTAGAAGGGTCTTAATCAAAATGTAGGAAAAGTATGAAATCTGGAAACACTGTCAGGATTTGGGGTACAAGCTAGGAGTCCAAAATGTCGATCTGTATAATTTGGTCACTGATTTGCAGGAAGTCCTACTATAAATATGTCATCATTCTCCAAAAAATTCGTAAGTTGTTCAGCCATCTTTGAAAAAATATAGGTCTTCAAATGAGGACTGGAAAGCCTTGTTACAACGTACTAGTACCTGTCTGCTCGCATTCAGATTAGTTTAAATTTGTCCTGGAATATGTTTCTCTAGACCTGTGATTTGTAATCAATGAATCAGCTGTCAAATTTACACATCACATATGACTTCAAAAGTAGTCCTATTCAAGCCAGCAATTTCAAAAGGGGGGGTCTTTTTCTGAACAAGTGGACCCCTTCCAATGAAACCTTTCCTAGATCAAATTTTGCCCAGAATGGATCTTTTCCTGACAAAAAGGGCGATTCTTACGAACCCCCCGACCCCTGTCACACAATTGGAACGCAAATGGGCATAACTTGCTCCAGGCGCGTGACTCATAATTCTATATTTATCCTCGGAAATTTTTACATGTGGGCCGGTTATTCTGTCCGGCTTAAGCCTCTTCACCATTTTTTTTAACTTTCAAAAAACATATTGACAGCGAAAAACGGTTCTGCGTGATTGAAAGCATTCCATATTTACGTTCCAGTAATTAAAAAAATGAATTATGTTGATTTCTATCACCGCACTGTACATGTACACCGCTACATGTGGGTGATGCTTTAATGGTTTGGCGGTTTACAGTCGTTATATCTTCGTTTTCTGGCCAACTTTAACATGCAAACCCTAGTCCATTTCTTTTAAAACAAAGTGACATGACATAAAAGTCAAGGGACCGCATGGCTTACCGTGACAACTCGAGAGCTTCATCTTGAGTACATGTGCCTGTTGACCCGTTCATCTAAATATAGGTTGGCCTCAATTTGGACATGATATTTTACATCCAATCTGAGGCCAGGGAATTCCCCCGTCACGTGAACTAACTCTGTTACTTTCAACAGGTAGTCATAATTTTCAACCAAAAATTGTTGTTTATCCGAAAATACAAAAATATGAAGTCAATAAGAAAGTGTATGCACTCGTGTTTCATTTAATTTACTCAGCAAATTATTTTAAATTTGCAATCAAAATGAATTTTAAAAGTTACTGCGCTGACACCTATCGTCAGTTTTGATAAACAGGAGAGCACATGTGCAGCTGTGGAAATGTCAAACTCGAGCGGCTTGAAGCGGAAAGCGGACAACCATGGTGAAAAACACGACAAGAAAAGACCGGTGCCACCTTGGGCATTGGGGCTTAAGTCTTCGATGGAAGACCCCGCACTTAGGGTCGAAGACGATGACAGAGTTGTTATAATAAGGGACAAATACCCAAAGGTACTACCAGCTAGTACATGTACACATGTACTGACACTGGCGTACTACTACCGGTACGGCCTGTACGTGTACCAGTACTGAAGCGGGTACTACTACTACTACTACTACTACTACTACTACAAACATACAGTGGCGGATTTAGGGGGAGGGGGTTACAGCGGGGCTCCCCCCCCCCATCCGTTCGATTTCTGGAAAAAATCACACCAATGATCCCCTCTTGAAATCAGAATTTTGACTCGCTGAATCATATAGTTCTAATTAGTTTAACTTTATAAACCATACCAGATGGCACCATTCCCCTCTCAAATACCAAAACTTTTCTTGGCCCTTCACCGGACCCTGAACCCCACAACAAAAGGGGGGGGCTATGCATCCGAGGACACCCCCCCCCTTCAAATTATCCTGGATCTACCCCTGAACATACATTACGCACATCATGTACCAGTATGTAGCTTGTGGCTTGCCTCACGCACTGGGGTACATACTGACCTGGTGTGTATCCTTTTTCAGTAGGTTGAAAATTGTACTCGTACGAGAATGTACATACAGTGTTTTAATTGATGTTTTAATTTTCTCAGTTTTTTTGTATAGCCATGTGCATGACACAACCATGGTCTCTACTACCTTAATTGTTATAAAAGAGGATTTCTTTTTCAGGCAAGGGAGCATTACCTTATCTTACCAAAGGAAGATATCCGCAACTTGAAAAGTCTAAATGCTGAGCATATCCCTTTGCTGAAACACATGCAGAAAAAAGGACAAGAACTTGCAGACAAGTGAGGACCCAATATCAGATCCCTGGGGTCCCCATTTCTCCACATTTAGCCCCATATCAAAACGAGCAGAAGTCCCTTTATTTTTATTACTTGTTTCTCAAACAGTTTTTATTTTCATTAGAGGACATTAGGCCACACTTTTTTATTTTTATGGATGACATCCTCTGAGTACCCCAAAATCGGTGCGAGAGGGCGAAAAAAAAAAAAAACAGTCCAAAAAAAAAAAAAAATGCTTAAGTAAAGGAATGCTGTCAGTACACAGCTGGAAACACAAATTTAACCACAGAAACACGTATCAAACTAACAATATGTCTTTATCCATGCTCTCAAAATATTAAAGCATTGTGAATACTTCGTAGAAATGTAAAAAAAAGTCATGAATTGATATACTTCATATTACCAAATCTATTTAAGGTTATTTCATGCATTCATTTGGTATAGCAATCAATAAAACAAATATCAATCAAACAGTGTGTCTTTATTTGTATTCTCAGAATATTAAAACATTTTGAACACTTCACAGAAATGTTTAAAAAATGATGCAAAGATATGCTTAATACTACCAAATCTATTAAAGGTCATTTCAGACGATGCCATTTTGTCAACTTCAACTCACACGAAGCAGCTAAACTGTCAGGTGGCCTGTCCGACCTTCAGCCCACCAAATACCTCGACGCCCTTGTCGACCCTTTTTTCGCTACAGAAAACCTGGTATTAATGTGCTGCTTTATACAGAATGTCACAGAAATGTTTCGGCCGCCGCCAGCCTTTCGCACAATTGTAAAAAGGTGATATCTCCATGCCCAATATCAATGGCATACCAATCCAAAACGATGGCGCCCGTTCTCTTTATGACTTTTATTGTTGTGTAATTTGAAAGTAATCCTAGAGATGAATTTGACAGCAAAGTGGCCGCATTTCCTCATTTCCTTGCAAATTCAATAACAACGTTTGCGACAACCGACTTCGTTGGGGGGGGGGCTTTTTTTTTTTTTTTTTTTGGAGAACGGGCGAAAATCCGTGCGCGCGCAGGATGTCATCCATAAAATTAAAAAAGTATGGCCTTATCTATAAAAGCTTAAATATTTATTATTTGTTACTTTCATTTTTATCATCAGTATATGAAGGAGTTTTTATCCCATTAGCTGTGATCATGAGTAAAAAACTTACGATGTTAAGTAAAAATTTTTATTTACTTGTGCATCTTAAACTTACTCTGAATAATCAAGTTTATTTTAAGAGCTCACTACAGAGAACAACTTCTAATGTATATATTTTCTATTTAAACTGAAATAATTATTATATTTTCCAGGTCTCCTCAATGTCAGTTTAGGCTGGGATATCATGGAATTCCAAGCATGAGGTTAGAAGGCAAATAAATAAATAAATAAATAAATAAATAAAATTTCAAGAAATCAACTAGGGCTTGGGTATTTTTACTTTATATGATATTATGTGACAATGGAGGCTCTACCAAAGGCTCTTCTAGCTGTTACAGAATAAGCTAATGGACCAGGAGAGACTCTGGCAGAGAGAAGTGTACAAGTAGTTGATTGAAAAAGGGGGGGGGGGGGTTAAGAGAGAAATTTCCATTTGGAAATATGACTATAGTTAAGATTTAAGGTTAATCTTGTGGCAGTAGATAAATGGATGGATGGCTGTAAGAGATGTTAAAATTGTTTTTTTTTTTTTTTTTTTTGTCTTTTTTGGTATGGAATTGACTTCATGGTTGTACAGTTAATAACTTGTTATATTTTTCAGGAATTGATATTCTTTGTTACAGATTTGATAAACATTTTCTGTATAATTTCAGCCAAGTTCATCTTCATGTTATTAGTCAAGACTTTGACTCGCCATGCCTAAAAACTAAGAAACATTGGAATTCTTTTACCTCAGAATATTTCATAGACTCCTCAGGTAACATCTTACTAATGCATGTTCTTCAAATCAGCTTTGAAAAGAATCACAAAAGCAGCCTGGACATTTTTATTTAGTTAAGTGATTTTTTCCTTTAAAACAAGAATATGCACGTGTATACCTTGGTCGCAACAGTTTTGTATTCAGTGACCTCTAATTATGTTTTTGTTTTTATAAAGCATTATTTTGTTTAAAATGATATGAAATACATTTTACATTCAGAGAAAAAAGTACCATGGATTTATCCCAAAATCTGAAGAATTATAGAAAATTAATGAAATTTTGCCTAGTGTGATGGTCCATGCCTTCAGTGCTTGCATTTTCAGGATATTTTAAAAAGGTCCACTTTCATCTTAGTCTGCAGTTTTATAGCTCAATAATTTTAGTACACACTGATTTCACAATTTTCAATGTAACATTTCTGCTTTCATGTCCTTTCTTTTCTTACAGATGTCATAAAACAGTTAGAAGAGAAAGGCTCAGTCAAAGTGGATACTGGGAAATTTGAAGGTTATCTAAAGCAAGCCTTAAAGTAAGCATCATGCTGCCTTAGGATTAGTATTATTTTATTCTACATTTGCCCACCAAATTTAAACTAAAATTAGGGTTCTTTTGCATGCCTATGTAGTTCTTTGCATAAGGCTGCAAGATTCTGCTAAACCAACAGTATGACAGCCCAGAGCAGACAAGAGCACCAATTAGATTGATCAGTCATCTTTAAACCTGTAAAATTTCACCTCAAACAACATGGTCTTTCAACAAACATCATGTAAAATACAATTTGACTTTAAAAAATTCTGATTTGCATGTGAAAAGCAGACTTACACCTTTTGGATGTTGTCTGCCTGTTTTTGTTGTTTTTTTTTTCTGCAATACATCAATTGAACATGTTCAACAGTGGTGCCATTTTCCGGTTATTTTAAATTAAAAAGAAAAAAAGGTTCAATTTCTCAAGGCCCAGCCTCACATAAGAACTCAAGAGTTGGTCAGAACTTTTGGTTTACTTAAAAAGGAATTTTTTAACATCAGTCCTTGATAAATGCATACACATGTAAGTACACGCAGAGTTCCACTAAAAAGTAACCAACATTCTAACACATTGGCCAGTTTTTTAAAGTTTTGTGAAACTGGCCCCATATAATCATTAAAGTGCACTATGATTTATTCATTTAGACCAAAGTAGACTCTACATGTATTTCTCATTTAAGATACTTGACCAGCTTTATTCTAATGTTCATTTATGACACTGCATTTTAATGTCACCAGTCTTAAGATATTGATTAATGAAATCTTAGCCATGAGAAATAAATGCCCTGCCTTTGCAAATTAACTTTCATGATTCACAGAAAAACTTGGTAGTTTATTCCTTTTCCTGGAATATTGTCAAGGCAAATAAAGGTTAAGGTCTTGATATAAGAGGTCCTGTGACAGAAATGGTCTAAGTTTGCAAAATGTTAGAGGATAAAGATGAAGACTTCATGACTGTAGACTTGATTGGCTGTACCTCAAGTAAAAACACTTCAGTTTTTCATTTATCATTTTAGTAGATTTATGTGTATTTGTATTTGATTTTTTATTTACTATCTTATTGGACTTCATGTGTAAGTATTGTATTATTGTAGTAATGTTTGCCCTTACCCAGTCGGTGAATAGCTGCAAAGCTAATGTTTCCTTTCAATTTATACCCGACATAAAACAAGGCAGCAAAGCTGTCAAATGTACAGACAAAAAACAGAAAATAAAGATGCAAAATAGGTCATTTTGTCAATTTTGATGCAATAATAAATAATGCTTATAATAGCACTGTCAGTCAACACTGAATTTTAATCTTGCACAACAGGTAACATAGTCAATAACAGGAGTGGACCCAGAGATATTTTCTGACAGTATTACAAAGTATCTATGTTGATCCATCCTCCATTTTGATGGTCTTCCAACAGAAAAAAATAGATACCAGTCAATATAAACTTAATAACCTGACTGTCTTCAGGAAGACCCAGAAGATGGTCCACCCCTTCAATAAAATTACAGTTTCAGGACCATGAGAGTTCAAATTCACATTATGAAACTCTCAATATTTGAAAAATGATGACAGTGCATAAAATAATATTACATAATGTTTAAAGACATAAAAAACAATACAACTGCTTATGTGGAAATACAGAAAATGTGCAGAGCCCCAGGCAGATGAGAGTTAAAAGTCACAAATGCAAGTGTTTGAGAAAAAATTATAAAGGAAAACATAACAAAGCTAGAAAAGCACTTTGAGAGTGCAGACCTCTGCCAAGGCAGCAATTGTTGATTATTATTGATAATTGATTGATTATTGTTCCAGACCACCACCAACAATTAATCATTGTCCTCTTTGGCCCACTTCCGACAGTTCCTGAAAATTTCTGCAAAATCAGTCCATAACTTTTTGTGTTATGTGGCTGACAGACAAACGGGGGTGAAAATATGACCTCCTTGGCAGAGCTTGAGGTAAATATAATTCCAATGAAGATGCTATTCAAACTTTTAATCTTCCAGTTTGATATATATATATATATATATATATATATATATATATATATATATATATATATATATTTAAAACTTATTTGCAATATTAAACAAAATTTACCTGCATAATTATCACTGCTTCCTTATTATTAATCTAGCAGAGAGCTTTACCTTTGGGAGTTTACAGGGAAATATCAACAAGTGTGCTTTATGTAATCTCATTTAATGGCCTATTAAGGCAAATGACTTTATAACTCTGAAATTAATCTAGTGATACCCAAGGGTAATTTACAGACTGACCCACTCAAAGGTCTTTAGGCCCATAAGTCACACTTTAAGAAAAGCACAAAACCATAATGCCCAAAATAGGAGACTACCAATCCTGATGCAATAATACATTATGTTTAAGGAGGGAATGTAGGTTTGAGATTTTCTCTTAAAATAAAGGTCTTGGCTTTTTTATTCCTGTCACATTCATTTAACGTATCTTCAAAATATCTAATTATGCTTGGAACACAGCTTTAACTTCATCGTGTGACGTAATATTGGGATTTTGGGGACAAAAACACCATTTTTATACACCTGATTTTCTCAGGCACCTGGACAGCTATAAACTTGCTTTTGATGTCATTATGACACTTGAACAAAGTACTACAGCATGGAGTCAGGGATTTTTCTTCAGACACTTATTGTTGATTTTATCTATAAAAACGTGAAATTACATCAAAATATTAGGGAATTTTCACTTTCAAAGTCTATAAATTAGAAAAGAGAGGATCAATCAAAATTTCTTAAAAAGCACTTTTAGAGCATACTGTTCATAATTAGCATGGTGAATTTGGTCTCCCTCAGGTGTACAGGTAGATAGTTAAAGCTTGTTAAGATAACGCTATCTCGTCAATATTGAAAGCAAAGAAAACGAGCAAAAACCCTTTCAGTAAAGTTAATTGTCCATATAAGCAAATAAAATTGTTGACAGCTTTACCTGTTATCGTTCTGACGATCGCGAAGATGGGTACTCTTTTGCCGGTTGAAATTAGCTTGTTTGCATGTATTTGGATGTCAGAAAATCTTATTTTTGTATCAATCTCACCTCCTGTTAGTAACTTCAAGGGGTTACCGCTAGCACTGCCAGAATGATTGACAGGCAATCAAGTAAGCCCTAATGACCCAAGCAATCAGTGGCCACGTCAATTGCCGTCGGGGCAAGTGTTAGGGATGCGCTCTAGGATGTGCACACAATAGTAGCATCGCATGCGGTCTTGTCCACATTCGCCAAGCGAAAAATGGTTCGAAAACACGGTCGTGTTACAGGACGCCGATCGGACCACCAACAACAAGAAATAGACGCAACCAGAAAGGCTTTGTTAGAGGAAATGTCTAAAGTTGGGTGAGTCAGGAAAAATTCTGCGATAATTGTTGAAGAAAAAAAAAACACTATGTCGGCCTTTAAAGTGCGTACATGAATCCAGAACTGTACCTAGAATTGATGCTAAGGCTAATTCTCCAGCTCATAATTCGGAAAAATCAAAATGTTTATAATAAGCTCTTTCGTGACCTCAGCCTGATATAGTTCGCGCGGAGTCTAGCGATATCATTAGATTTATTTGCTTTACTTTCTTTAATGCACATGTATTGAACCTATGCGCCACCCAGTGAATAATTATGCTAGGGTGTGGGCTCAAGTCTTGTATTTACGCAAAACAATCTTGTGTGTTATTCCAGTATATTCCATACAGGTGACTTTAATAAGCAGAGAATTTCTTTATATTCCGTGAAAAATACACTAAATTTATATAAAATAATATCATGGTTGGCCAAAAAAATGTACGCACAGTGCATCCGTGCGTATGCCTAGTTACCCCCATGTATATTTTTAAAATCTAACACTAAACTGCATCGACCTGTTGGCGAAAATGGATAGAAAGAATGACGATTGTTGTCACGGGTAGCAAGCAACGGAATTTTCTTCTTTTCTTTTGCGTATCTCAAAAAGTTAACAAGAAAATCGAAAGAACGCGTGTAACAACAAGCAATATTCAAGGGAGAACGAGTATTTCGGGCAAATCCAATGTGTCGGAAAAGATTCATCTTAGCGCTGATCACAATCAAGAGAGACTATCAAAACAGCTTAAGCGGAACAATAGGCACTGCTTTGCCGATCGCTGTTTATGACAAAGGGGGCATGGCGCATCCCTGTTCTATTGTTTCCCTAGACGTGCTGATGCTGCTAAGGTCCGCCCACCGAGTTTACCCATGCCAACGGCCCTTGACAACGAAGGCGGGGCATATACCAGGCCACCGCTGTCGATGTGTGCAGCATCAGAATAATCAGAAAAAACAAATTTTTTGTTCAAAATGTAAAAATTTTATTCTGTTAAACGTTAAATACACGTTTAACCAATAATTAGACATAAAAAACCAAAAATGGCTATTTTTAGCTATATTTGGGTACATCCGCTCCTTAACTGCACAGTCAACATCAACTTATGCACAACAGGTAACACAGACGAAATTAAAAGCATAAGGCTTCAGGCCCATCGGAGTTCAAGTTTATACTTAGAAAGTGCCAGAATGAGAAAAATGAAAATTTCACAAAAAATGCATAAATTCAATAAAAATGATAATCCAATAGAGCTGGTTTTCTCATATGAGCTGAAGGCCAATCCTAAAAATCGTACTTGTAAGTTAAAAATGATAATAAGTAGCACAGTTTTCTTTTCATAATGTTTGCAGTAGCAGTGCAAAAAGATTGTTGTCAATTTTGATGTAACATTACATAATAAATTAGAGAATAATTATCACCAATTTTTGTTTATTGACTATAAATAGGATGGACATGTAGAAAATATGATTACCAATCGGCTTCATGTCCATGGGAGCTCTGAGTCCCACAATGAATATGCCAAAAAGATAATGAATATTACACTAAAATGTATAGCTTCCAGAAAAAGAAGCCAATTAGACTGCTTTTCCAACTCAGGCTGTATTTTAGTCCTGTGTTTCTTTTTTGAAAGTTTGACAGTCATAAGTAACACAGTTTTCCCATAATGGTCATCAAGGCAGCAGCACCCAAAATTGTGTTTTCTTCTATTTTGATGCAACATTACATAATGCTTAACGGCATAATGACCATCGATTTTTAATAATAAAATATAAGTGTCATGAATTTTCAGAAAATGTGACTAGCATGGGTCTTCAAGCCCGTGGAGGTTCTAAGTCACACCTTGGAAATGCCAATATGTGAAAAATTACATTTTCACAAAAAACTGTTTAATTGCCAGAAAAATTTACCAAACAGACTGCATTGCCTACTGAAGCTGTATTTTAGACCCATGTTTCTTTCCTGTAAGTTTGAGAACAGTAATTGACACGATTTTCCTTAAATGGTCATCATGGGAGCAGTGCCCAAAACAGGGGTTTCTTCAAATTTTGATGCAACATTACATAATGTTTAACAGCATAATGACCATCAATTTTTAATTATAAAATATTAGTATAACGCATATTCAGAAAATGTGACAAGCAAAGGTCTTCAGGATCATGGAACTTCAAAGTCATACATTGAAAATGCCAATATGTGAAAAATTAAATTTTCACAAAAAAACTGCTTAACTACCAGAAAAATTTACCAAACAGACTGCATTGCCTACTGAAGCTGTATTTTAGTCCCATGTTTCTTTCCTGTAAGTTTGAGAACAGTAAGTGACATGACTTTCCTTAAATGGTCATCATGGGAGCAGTGCCCAAAATAGGGGTTTCTTCAAATTTTGATGCAACATTACATAATGTTTTACAGCATAATGACCATCCATTTTTCATAATAAATTATACCTGTCATGGATTTAAAGAAAATGTGACTAGCATGGGTCTTCAAGCCCGTGGAGGTTCTAAGTCACACCTTGGAAATGCCAATAAGTAAAAAATTAAATTTTCACAAAAAACTGTTTAATTGCCAGAAAAATTTACCAAACAGACTGCATTGTCTACTGAAGCTGTATTTTAGACCCATGTTTCTTTCCTGTAAGTTTGAGAACAGTAATTGACATGATTTTCCTTAAATGGTCATCATGGGAGCAGTGCCCAAAATAGGGGTTTCTTCAAATTTTGATGCAACATTACATAATGTTTTGCAGCATAATGACCATCAATTTTTAATTATAAAATATTAGTATCATGGTTATTCAGAAAATGTGACTAGCAAAAGTCTTCAGGCCCATGGAACTTTAAAGTCACATATTGAAAATGCCAAAATGTAAACAAGACAGCACTGTTCTGAAATGGGTTTATTTCCATTTTTAACACTATTTTAACATAAAACAAAATAAACAGTTTACTGCCATTTTTATATGACCAACTAAAAAAATTGATGAAATGGGAAAAGTATCAATAGAACAGTGTTAAATGTCCAATTTCCTCCATTCTGAGATTCTGAACATAGTGGATGATTGAATCTGACAAACTGCAATGATATGAGTTTATTTCCATTTTTGACACTTTATTACACAATACATGATAACAAGTTTACCATGTTTTTTACATAATCAACTAACAATGTTGTAAAGATGCAGGAAATATCAAACAAACACTTTTAGGCATCTTATTAGTTAGAGAATTGATGAGATGGGAAAAGTATCAATAGAACAGTGTTAAATGTCCAATTTCCTCCATTCTGAGATTCTGAACATAGTGGATGAATGCATCTGACAAACTGCAATGATATGAGTTTATTTCCATTTTTGACACTTTATTACACAATACACGATAACAAGTTTACCATCATTTTTACATAATCAGCTAAAAATGTTGTAAAGATGCAGGAAATATCAAACAAACACTTTTACATTTCTTATTAGTTCAATTATGAGACTGTTAACATGCCTAAGAATTGAATCTGTGGAATTGTGAAAAAACAGCATAACTCCTAAAATAATGGCCCGATTATACTGATTTTTGAACTCAACCTGCATTTTAGTAAGATTGACCACTCCTGTGAGTACAATGACAATTGGCCAATCTGTTTTTCTTATATTGTGTTTACGGTGTTGCATATATGCTGAAAAAAGTGAAAAAAAAAGCATAACTTCCCTAAAAATTACCCGATCATGCTGATTTTCGAACTTAACCGGCGTATTATGAATATTCATCATTACTGTAAGTTTCAAGCCAAAATGTAGTACAGTTTTTCACTTATCGTGTTTACGGTGTTGCATATATGCTGAACAAGACAGCACTGTTCTGAAATGGGTTTATTTCCATTTTTAACACTTTTTTAACATAAAACAAAATAAACAGTTTACTGCCATTTTTATATGACCAACTAAAAAAATTGATGAAATGGGAAAAGTATCAATAGAACAGTGTTAAATGTCCAATTTCCTCCATTCTGAGATTCTGAACATAGTGGATGATTGAATCTGACAAACTGCAATGATATGAGTTTATTTCCATTTTTGACACTTTATTACACAATACATGATAACAAGTTTACCATGTTTTTTACATAATCAACTAACAATGTTGTAAAGATGCAGGAAATATCAAACAAACACTTTTAGGCATCTTATTAGTTAAATTATGAGACTGTTAACATGCTTAAGAATTGAATCTGAGGAAATGTGAACAAAACAGTATAACTTCTAAAATAATGGCCCGATTATGCTGATTTTCGAACTCAACCTGCGTTTTAGTAAGATTGACCACTCCTGTGAGTATAATTACAATTGGCCAATCCGTTTTTCTTATATTGTGTTATCAGTGTTGCATTTATATTGACAAGCCTGTGGAACTTCAAAGTCACACCTTGAAAATGCCAATATGTGAAAAATTAAATTTTCACAAAAAAAAAAAAAAAAAAAAAAAAATGTTTAAACTGGCAGTAAGAATTACCAAACAGACTGCATTGCCTACTGAAGCTGTATTCTAGTCCCATGTTTCTTTCCTGTAAGGTTGAGAACAGTAAGTGACATGGTTTTTCTTAAATGGTCATCATGGGAGCAGTGCCCAAAATAGTTTTTTTTTTTTTTTTTCAAATTTTGATGCAATATTACATAATGTTTAACAGCATAATGACCATCAATTTTTAATAATAAAATATTAGTATCATGGATATTCAGAAAATGTGACTAGCAAAGGTCCTCAGGCCCATGGAGCTTCAAAGTCACAACTTGAAAATGCCAAAATGTAAACAAGACAGCACTGTTCTGAAAATTTTTTCCCCATTTTTAACAATTTTTTAACATAAAACAATATTAACAGGTTACTGCCATTTTTATACGATCAACTAAGAAAATTGATGAGATGGGAAAAATATCAATACAACAGTGTTAAATGTCCAATTTCCTCCATTCTGAGATTCTGAACATAGTGAATGATTGAATCTGACAAACAGCAATGATATGAGTTTATTTCCATTTTTGAAACTTTATTACACAACACATGATAACAAGTTTACCATCATTTTTACATAATCAACTAACAATGTTGTAAAGATGCAGGAAATGTCAAACAAACACTTTTATGTATCTTATTAGTAAAATAATAAGACTGTTAACATGCCTAAGAATTGAATCTTAGGAAATGTGAAAAAACAGCATAACTTCTAAAATAATGCCCCGATTATGCTGATTTTCGAACTCAACCTGCGTTTAAGTAAGATTGACCATTCCTGTGAGTTAAATGACAATTGGCCAATCTATTTTTCTTATATTGTGTTTACAGTGTTGCATATATGCTGAAAAATGAAAAAACAGCATAACTACTAAAATAGTGGTCCGATCATGCTGATTTTCGAACTTGACCTGCGTTTTAGTAAGATTGATTACTCCTGTGAGTTTCATGACAACAGGCCTAATGGTTTTCCTTAAAATGTGTTTACAGGATTGCATATATGCTGAAAAGTGAAATAACAGCATAACTTCTACAATAATGGCCCGATTATGCTGATTTTCGAACTTGATCTGCGTTTTATGAATATTCATCAGCTCTGTAAATATAAAGCCAAAAAGTAAAACTGCCCTCCACTTATCGTGTTTACAAGGAAAGTGCACGGCGCCGACGGCGACGGCGACGACAGACGCAGGTGATGGCAATATGTACAGACACATCTGTGTCTGTACATAAAAATAGTGAAAAAACAGCATAAATTCCATCAAAATAGCCCAATCATGCTGATTTTCGAACTTGACCTGCGTATTATGAATATTCATCAGTTCTGTAAGTTTCAAGTCAAAACGTAAAATGGTTTTCCACTTATCGTGTTATCGGTGCTGCATATATGCTGAAAAAAGTGAAAAAACAGCATAAATTCCCTAAAAGTGACCCGATCATGCTGATTTTCGAACTTGACCTGCGTATTATGAATATTCATCAGTTCTGTAAGTTTCAAGTCAAAAGGTAAAATGGTTTTCCACTTATCGTGTTATCGGTGCTGCATATATGCTGAAAAAAGTGAAAAAACTGCATAAATTCCCTAAAAGTGACCCGATCATGCTGATTTTCGAACTTGACCTGCGTATTATGAATATTCATCAGTTCTGTAAGTTTCAAGTCAAAACGTAAAATGGTTTTCCACTTATCGTGTTATCGGTGCTGCATATATGCTGAAAAAAGTGAAAAAACTGCATAAATTCCCTAAAAGTGACCCGATCATGCTGATTTTCGAACTTGACCTGCGTATTATGAATATTCATCAGTTCTGCAAGTTTCAAGTCAAAAGGTAAAATGGTTTTCCACTTATCGTGTTATCGGTAAAAGTGCACGGCGACGGCGACGACGGCGACGACAGACGCAGATGATGGCTATATGTACAGACACATCTGTGTCTGTACATAATAAAAATCATTGTATTGTATTGTATTGTATTGTATTGTATTGTAAAGTGTGTGGGTTTCCCTTTACTGGCATACATATTTCTCAGTTGACTATATTTCATTTTCAGGTGCCATGTATGCAAAAAGGATTTCAAAACCATGCCTGCCCTCAAGTCCCACATTTTACAGCACGCTCCGAAGAAACCCCCCTGACGCACGAGCTTAAGACAGTTTGTCTTTGCGAAATGTTTCCTTTTCTTCAAATGTTCTTGATGATATGTGGTATAAATGGATGGCACTTGCACATTGAAGAAATAAATTCTATCCTGTTTAAAAAAAGTTTATGAAGATTCTTGTTTGTGCTGAAATGTTGAAATTGATGGAACATACACAGTTGAAATAAATAATCCTGAATATTGCGGTGACTTTGTCCCATCAATAATACCAGTTGCACTGAAATGAAATGTTATTTAAATACTCATGGGTATATACTGTACAATGAAAAAGATATCTACAAGAATCTTATGTAAAAGGATGTTTACAACTAGACTTATTAATTTACAAGGGCCATTGTACATGCATTAGCTGATTTTGGGGGGGGGGGGGGGGAAGAAGGGGAGTAAAGGAGGTCCGGACCCTCCCACCCCCCATCCCCTTCGGTTTCTGAAAAACTACTTCCCTATTGAAATAAGAATTTTCACTAGCTAAAGCATAGTTTTCTTCCAAGTAAATTATAACAGATGACTTTTTGCTCAGATTAACACACGTGTCCACGCACAGTATTATACTAAAACTCCAGTGTACTTCTGTGCCCCTTATGTCCAGCTCAAGTCCATTACATAAAATGAATACATCATGAACTGTAGCTCCCCCCCCCCCCCGACCTTTTTGAAAATGTCCTAACGTCACATTTTTATATGTGTACATATCCTGCAAAGAGTAATATGATCTTTTTTATATTGTGAATCCATAGCCCATAACTTTTGGGGGAGTTTCCAGCATAAGTGAATGGAAAGTTATAAGTAATGATTAACTGACCTTAAACAGCCGCCATTTTTCTGTCAACTCAAGTGGCAATTAGTCGCAAATTAAATTAGTCACAATTAAATAAGTAACAATTAAATTTCCCAACAAAATATATCTTGAGTGGTACGGTATATGTACATGTAAACGTGTGATTCTTGAAGCTGATTGGTGAATCTCGCCCCCCCTCCCCCCCCCCCCCCCCCCCAAAAAAAATAATAAATAAATCAGTACCAATCAATGCCTGAGCTGGATAACATCTGGCAGGTTGTTAGAGGTCTCCACCTATTATAAGTTCACGCAATTTGATGAAATTACATCCAAAGGTAGGGCCTAAGCATACAAAATTCTGTAAAAACCCCCAAAGGGTTTCCCTGTGTTATTTTTTCATTTTTTTTATTAACAATAAACAATATATATGATAATCAAATCAGTTCATCCTACGGGTATCATCCATCTACAAAAATTTTTAACAAAAAAAAATGAAATTAAGGCCCCTGTCGTCAGAGAAAAAAATTTCGCTTATTAATGTGCAGAGTGGTACATGTAACAGCAAATTAATAGAGTTGCTTCTGACAATCACCTTCGCTTCATGTTGCTCATGTAATGTAAATTGATAAAGATGAGAAGTGTCAGCTTTGACAGGATTCACTCGCTTTGCACCTATCAAAACTGTCATTTTAATGTGAAATGTTGCCAAGGTGTTAAATACGAGAAAGATATGACTGGGAAATGAAATGTTACAAACTTAAGGATGAACCACGAGTCAAGGTGAGTGTTATACATCGAGCAAAAAAGCTCGTTTCCCTTACTTAAATGTTATTACCTGCAGTGTATACCCCTACCTCTTGAAGCTAATTACTTCTATTATCAGACATGGGGAAAACTTTGGAGTAACTGAAGGTCGGGGGGACCCGCTCGACAAGAAATAAGCAGGTTTTCCCCATCTTGTTAACATATTGTTTGTTATTATGTTTTGTATTTTCACATAAACCTTATCAGTCTTAAGGCCCTGCGATATTAAAAATCTTGTAAGTCGTCTGCCATTTTAAGTGGTCATAAAAAGATGGACAGGCACTTTTACAGGAGCAGATCCAGAGATATTTTCTGAGACCATTCCAAATTATCTTTGATGATCCATCCCCCATTTCTGACGGTCTTCCAACAGAAAAGATCAGATACCTGTCAATGTAAACTTGAAAATCTGACCGTCTTCCGGAAGACCCAGAAGACGGTCTAAATCCGTCCCTGGTTTTAGTTCCCCACGTCTGATATTCAGCGTACGTTTTATGAAAAAATTCCATACGGTTTCGTGTATTTTTCATGCATATTTTAGCAATATGTTTCAGTTCCTTTATATGATAACTATAACACGGCGTGCACGACTCTAAACCAAATAACCTGTTGTATGCGATTCTCGATTCAAATTCGGAGCTATCGTACATGTATTATTGTCCTGCTGCTTCCGTAGATACGATGCAATAAATAAATAGAAGGGGTACGAATATTTCAAAAGAAAATTTTGAAAAGATTTTAGACAAAGGAGAAAAACCTCGAACGCCGATACACAATTCTAACTTTTCAGCATAAAACCCTATCCTACCAAACGCCCTACTGTTATTTTAATAAGATTGAAAAAAAGAATAAGGAAACGAAGCAATATCATTTTACTATCAAATACGAATCCTCCCAAACACCCTATTTGTTATTTTAAGAAGATTGAAAAAAGAAGAAGGAAATGAAATAATGATATTATTTTACTAGTTGTCTGAAAACTATTGCTTTATAATTCTGCTATATAAGCGATAAGACTCGTATTACTGTTTCTCTTTTGGTTTTCTTTAGATTGATTTGTTGTATTTTTTATTTTAAAGTTGGATTAAAAAGAAAGAGGAAATGAAACAAACACTGCAACAGTATCATTTTTACTAGTTCTCTGAAAACTATTGCTACATAATTGTGCAATATATGCCATAAGGTAGACGTGTAACTGGTTTTATTTTATTTTATTTTTTTATTTATTTCATTTTTTTTTCGCTTCCTTTAGATTGTTTGATGTATGGAAACACAAGGGAAGGACACCGTTTATTATTGCTCAAACTCCCTTAGCTAAGTCCTCGATCTACCATTCCAGTCCATAAACACGTTTTTTTCTTTTTTCTTTTTTTTTCTTTTTTTGCATATTGGCATAAACGTTTGATGACGGTATAGGGTCCTAAAATACGTTAATGCCTTATCATTGCATCAATGTAGATTCAATATAGATCCACAAGCTGTACAATTAATATGCTTTGCCGGGGGGGGGGGGGGGGGGGGTTCAGTATATCAGTGCAGAACACAGGTTATTTGTACCACGTTGATATTCGTCTACCCCAGTAGACGCTTGTGACTTCAGAAGGACAGAAAAGAAGAAAAAAGTTAATGCTTCAAATGTACAGGGGGTGGAGGCCATTGTGCCCTTGTATCCCCTCCCCCCACCCACATCTCCGCATCCTATGCAAAGTCCCAATAGATATACATATATATATATTTATATATTTATTTCACTGCAGTAGCATTGGCATACCCTCTACGGTACCATGGTGACAGATTGATTTTCCACAGATATTCACAGATATGTCTATAGATAAATAGACAGTCATTTTGGCTCTCAGTCGATTCAGCAAAATATGTCCACAATAATAACTGCGGCCAAGGTAGAGGGTTGCATTAGCACACGAACGCAAAGGTTGGCAGTTCAGTTACTCATCATCATCAAAATCCGACTCAAAGATGGACGCGGGTCTTATCTTGGTGTGTCCGTAATGCTTACGGAACCGATTATCCAGCAAAATTTTGGCTATTTCTGTGTGTCCGTTTCTACTCGCCCAGTAGACGGCATCGTGCCCCTCGTGGTCTTTGGAATTCACGTTGTCCCCGTACTCCAAGAGGAACTTGACGGCGGTCACGTGACCATGGGCGGCGGCCACCATGATAGGGGTGACACCCTTTTTATCCGGGATGCACTCAGCACCGTAGCGGATGAGCAAGCGAAGGCCGTTCACGTTCCCTCCCCTCGCGCACCATGCGAGTAACGTCATTCCGTCCGCGTCTTGCTCGTTTACTTTGTTATAATGGGCTTCTTTTAAGAGGTACTTTGCGACCTCGAAATGGATTCTGTCTTTGGTGCTGAGGGCAGCTAGCAGGCAATTATAGTTAACTTCAACGCCAGCTGTGTTTTCGATGAGAAATTTCACAATGGTGCAATGGCCTGAATAGCAAGCCACTTGCAGGGCCGTAGAACCGATAGCCGTCCGTTCGTTGATACTTTTGTCACCCCCAAGCCAAACAATCGCTTTCACCAGGTTCACATTTCCCATTTGGCACGCGATCCAAAGCGGGGTAGCATCTGCGACTTTTATGACACCACCCCTGTCCAGAGCGACATCAACCGTCCCTTTCCGGCAGACGTCTGCCTTGCACTCGTTGACCAAATACGCCAAAATATTTGCAGAACCTGATTTCACCGCAAGATGTACAAAAGTCATGTCTTTGTAAGGAGACCCCACAAGTTTCTGCATTCGCTCTGGTCCCAATTCATTTCTCATTTCTTTAATGGCAAACAGATTCTTTTGTTCCATCAACTCGGCTAATTTGGTCTGGTATTTGGGCAAAAGGGCCATTTCTTCATTTCGCTCTGTCGTCTGCGTGTCAGTGACGTCATACAGCTTTGAAGTTTCTGTTCCCATGACGAGGGCTAGAAAATAAATGAACACGTTTTAAAATTTTAAGTACACATCTGTTCTCGTTAATGTTATTTTGCCCCGTTCCACAACAGTCATTTGGAAACTTATTTATGACTTTGTAAGACGCAGGTTTAAAAAAACTGATTGTTGTGACCTTTATAAGCTTTCATCTTTCATCATTAAGCTCTTCACCATTATGCTTCTTTCTTGCAAAGTAAAACGAATTCAAAATCTTGATATAATTTGGTGGATGATGTTTAGTGTCACTTTTAGGTGATAAGAAGTGGGGGGGGGGGGGGGGGAGAGACAAGGGTAACGCTTCAAAGACAATGAACCGATTCCCTGCGTTCTGGAAAGGTTGAAAACCACTGTTTTCGGCAGTATTAAAGACAGTATTAGATATTTTGTAAAACTGTAATGAAATGCCATTATGTTAGGTAAATTTACTGCTTTCAAAAATATCAGGAAGAAATGGAAATTTGATCTTGGAATTCAGCTGCCAATTCTGAAAATCTTTCAACTCGATATTCATTGCGGTAAGGCTATATGTGGAAAGGATTTTCTTCTAGCGTCCCTTGCGCTTTACAACAATATACTGAATGTGTACAAACGTAGGCCTACCTTAAAAGCGTAATCATTACGAAATACTATAGATTATACATTTGGTGATCTAAATACTAATTACCTTTATGTTAAGAGAGAGAGAGAGAGAAAGTCATACAGTGCACATACCTTTTTATCGCTTTGGTTAAAAGAAAAAAGACCCTCAAATCGCGTCGCCAGGTTCTGGTACCTGCCCAGCTCAGCGTTAAAATGCCTTCTGCGTATTTCAACTCTGTGAAGTATGGCACGTGCGTTCAATCCCTGACTACTCCTAATTATTTTGATTGACACACACGCTGGGGAAACCTTGTTGGCGTACCGGAGTAGTGAAACTTTGCCAATAAAATTGGCACGAATTTTATTTACCGTATTTCTGGCTATTTTCATGTTTATTAAGTGTCCATTGCTGTTTAAAAAAAAACGTGCCCATTGTCTGGTTCTCTATCATATTTAGGAGACACCCTGGGATCCTTTCCAGAATATGTTTGTATATTTACATCAGAAAAATTGGGTTGAATTTTAGGAGATTCTGGTTTGTGAGACAAGGAGTGGTCTATCCATTTATCTATTTACCCTTTTCACCCCCCAGCTGAAATAATGCTTAAGCGAATGTATATTCCAGTTAATTTTCGAGGTTTTCCTTGATATCTTTCTTATGTGTAAAATTCAAGATGCAGCGATCCGTGTATCACAAATGGACATTCTAAGCAAATCTGCGAATAAAACGCAAAATCTTACAGACAACATGCCGACTTTCGTCGGGGCCGTAGCAATAGTCCGAAGGTTCAATAGTCCGAAGGTTCATTGGTCCGAATATTCACTATAGAACCTTCGGACCAATGAACCCTTGATTAAAAAATCGATGAAAATGTCACCACTTTTCGGACCAATGAACCTTCGGACCAATGAACCTTCGGACTATCGAGACGCCCCCCTTCGTCTGTTGTAAATCGTTTCATTTAGTGCACGATGGGCATTTTTTTTTCCAATTTACCGAAGTTCGCCATGAAACACTGGTTTCACCTTGCAGATCGTCAAGGTAGATTAAGGTAAACCTTTTCAATTTTACAATTTGATAGTGTAAAACTGCCATGTTATTTCGATATATGATTAAGCATGAAAAAATTGTCTCTTTTTCCTTCTCCTTCTCCTCCTCCCCCTCTCCCACTCTCTCTCCCTCTCTCTCTCTCTCTCTCTCTCTCTCTCAACTGGTAGGCCATACTCATGAGATCATTTTGCAAATCCAACTCCAAGCCAGAATTTTCCACGGTGTCTAGTTACGCGTAGCCATCAACTACTTGAAGTGCTTCAGCCTTCAGTTTTCAGAACTACATGACAGCCGCCCAATTAAGACTCCGTAACTCCGTAAGGCTCCGTAACTCGAAAGCATCGCGTATTCCGAATAGCGATATCACATGTATTATATGAGGCGAGTATGGGCGAGTTATGGAATCGAGACGCTTGCGCTCGGTCGCAATGCGCGATGCTTTCGAGTTACGGGGTCCAGCTTTGAGAGATGAAAAAAAATAGTGGCTGGTTTAATCAACTGCTACAGGATAAAAGAGACAGAGAAGGGTGCTTCTTTTCGCAAATAAAATAAGGCTGATGCCAATCAGTTACAACTTATTATTATTATGTTTTTAGGGGGGGGAGGTTGGGGGGGGGGTGCCGTTACAGTACGCGGTACATTGTACCATCCTCTACCGGTTTTGTGCCTAGAAAGTCGGAATATCTGGCAGCTAATTCTTTCCTTATAACACTTCCTACTATGCCGTCAGTGCAGATGTATGAAGCGAACCAGGGGCGTATCTTGGACGATCCAAATGTGTGCCACGTGTAATGCCACTGCTATTTAACTGACGTGACAGCTGCTTTTTTGGCTTTGTTTCTTCACCCCCACCAAACCCAAACCGACCGCAGTGTAAAATGGTTTAGACGTTGCCTTAATACAGCGTATTAATATACAATAATAGCGAGAACGGCAAGAGAAAATACGGCTGTAGTGTTCTGACAATCAGAACGACATCAATTGTACAATAGTAAAAAAGGGATAACATCCTAAGCGTGTTTTAAAATAAATTATGTTTACACATGTATGTACGCAAGCAAGCTCATGAAAAGATCAAAATTGTCACCTTTTTTTAAAAACGAATCAAAAGCATTCACTCACATACATAAACATACCCTGATATTAATTAACACAGTGTGAGCATTGAATACACCGCTTGGACTTGCCATTGTAAACTCGCCGCATGAAGTCGACATCAAGTTTAAATCTATTACACCCTTAGCAGCAGGACTGTGGCATATGCAGTGTATTTAACGAGAAAAACAGACTGAAAATGTCGATTTTAATGGGCTGGTTTCCTACCCATTCCTATGGCGGGAGTTAGTGTAGGCAGTTCACTCCATTGTCAGCGTCTACACTCTACACGAAGTTTACTAAACAGAGGCTGTGCTAGGCAGCTTGTTCACACACGCACACTCACAAACACACCCACACACACACACACAACATACACGCAGGTATAAGCACCAAAGAGTCAAAGCGACGCTGATAAATGTTGGAATCTACGAAGTTAAAATGAGGCTGATATACGGAAAACCTGAGGTGCTTTTTTTCTCGGCTGATGTTGAAAGCAGACACAATGCGTGCGAGTACAAGTGCGAAAAAGCCAAAGCGAGGTTGATAAATGGTGGGATCTGCAATGTTAAAGTGAGGCTAATATACGGAAATCTCTAGTGAGTTTTTTTATTTTTCTGATGTTGAAAGGAGACACTTTCAATTAAATGGTCACTTCCTTACATGCTTACAATGACAATTAAGATGAGATGACTTCCCAGTAACTTTTTAATTTATTGATTTAAATGAAACAAAATCTCTAGACTATTAATACAAGCACCGGTGTTAAAATCTGCTCTTGGTCAACTCTGAGTGCATCTCGTTGAATTTGAAGTTGAATTTATTTCTAAAAATGAAAATAAACAGAAGGACGCTTAAAATAAATTTGTACCAAGCATAATTTACTGATTTTGACATTATTCTTCTGGGGATCAGCCCAGGGGTTCCCCCCAAGATTTCGGGAATAAGGTGCCCAAAATGCTAATCTGTAATTTGGTCACCGTTTTCAAGGATTCCAACTACAAATATGCTATCATTTCACAAGAATTTCTTAAGCCGTTTAGCCGTCTTTGAAAATATAAGTCGTCTTTGGAGACCAGTGGCCGTCTAAATGAAATCCTTGTTCCTCATCAAAACACTTTCATAGGTGTTGTATGAAAGGGGGGAAGGAGGGAAGGAGTGAAGGCGAGAGAGAATTTAATATTTCACCTCTCTATAAATTTTTCATATCTGAAATCTGCCGATGTCTTTTCTTTTTTGCATCGTCGATTTAGCCAGAAACATCATCTGAGATTTAAACGACACAAAATATTTCCTCTGTTGTAAACCTACACCACCACTGTCTTTATCTCTTCGCTCTGTTAGAGTGTGGTGATGGGTAACACTACACCGCCAACGTAGGGCGTGATGTTCATAAAGATTTCTATCAGAATGGCAATTCAGGGAGCCAGTAATACCAAGGTATTATAACAGTTAATGGAGGAGGGGAGGGGGAGACGACCTTTTTCAGTGTCTAAAATTAATTAAGCTAGTTTTGTGACTGTAAGTTGAGAAAGAAAAAACTGTGTAGGTGAGTGGCGGTCAGTAAAGCGAGAGCTGTCCATCATTTCTATTTCTTACCACAATATATTTCACTGTACCCGTTAATTGTCAGTGTGTACCGTTTTTACTTTTTCCCGTACCATAAAAAGTACAATTGCCATAGTATGTCGTTCTCCTTTGTCCAGGGAAGAGAGGGAAGTTCTTCCTTGTGCCATCCCTAAGCAAAAGAAACCGCCAGTGTATATTTATGTGGAACCTCTGGGTTCGATCTGTTTGTTTTAACGTAATATTTTATGTGAGACCTGTGTCCGGAATGTTTGCTGGCATTTAGTCTACTAAAGAAAATTCTTTAAGAAATTAATAAATTCATCGAATAATGACACGCTGGAAACCGTTTTTTTAAAGACCCAATCTTATTATCTTCTTATGATCAACCAGCATTGTTACATGTACTTCTACTACGGTTACATAGAATCTGGATATAACAAAATTGTCAATTATTATTTTGATCTACGTATGTTCTGGATTGAAAGGCGTTTTTAATATATACCGCTCCCTAATTCTGACTCACAGCTGAATTCTAGGAAATTCGCGCATGCGTAAACACTATTTTATTTCATACGCCTTCAGAAATTTTGTGTCAAATCGAAATGACGCGTGTCGCATGACTAGATCATCCTTAAATATCGCTGCAAAGAATAGAATTGTGTTCTTCTGCTGGATACATATGCCGTAAAGAGCAATGGAGTTGACCTACAAGTATATGGTGGTTTTACTCTGTGTTTTTGACGTTACTCTGGGAATTCAAACTTATGAGTAAGTGCTGCAATTAAACGTTTCTTCTTAGTGATTATATTTCATTATAATGAATTGCATACTAGCATCGAGCAAATATTTTCACTGATTTTAATTAATATTACTGTCTTAACTTTCCTTCACTTCTACAATACCGTTATTTAATGGAATTGTTATTTTTGAAAAAAAAATATTTGACATTCTTCAAAATAGAAGGTACTGTCCAAACGACTATCAACAACAACGAGGCAGTTTTTTCTCACGATCAAAAAGAATCTGATTTTCTTTGATGAATATTTTTCCAAATCAATATATACCCAAATAAATGTCTCTATATTTGAAGTTGGACTTAAAGTATATGGCTCCATTAAACTACATGAATTTTTTCTTGTAGCATCAAACGCCGAGATGTTCAAGCCACATCCCAGTCTCAGTGTTCAGTAACATCCACCCTGCTGGACTTCCTGAAGAACGACAGGAAACGTCTGGAAGACAGATACGACAATCAGCTGAAACGCTTAGAAGGGAGATGTGACGATCAACTGAAACGCTTAGAAGGCAAATACCATGATCTGGTGGATAAATGTCTTAAACTGGTACAGACGACAACAAATTTACAAGTGAAATTAGCAAACTTTACCGCGGAAAAGCAAGGTGGTAAGTTGCATTTTCTACAAATGACAGCTTTTGTTCAATTCAGTTTATTTAATTTAATTTATAAATTGTCTGAAATATCCATGGACCTAACTAGAGACAAGTAACGCGGCATCTTCCTTTGCAGCTATGTGCGTTCGGGTAAACATTCGCCTATTGTCTCACATAATCTGTTTTGATAGCTCCACGGGCGTCTGAACAGCTTATTATCAAGGTAACGCGCGCTGTGCTTCAGTGCATTTCTATTGTTTCTCTGCATTGATAACGCAATTTCTCGCAGTCCCTCGTGGTTGCTATGATACAGCATTGCCGCCATCTTGCAGTTGCGAGCACACAGGTTTCCGTCAACACGTGGAAATTTATTGAGGGGTTTTCGGCATTTTTCCCCGTTACCTCATAAAAACGGGGTGTGAAGTTTGTCTTCAATACCTGCTGCCTTTCCCTGTCCGTGAGGTAGTCTCTGACAGGACAGGAATACGCACCCAACGACCGGAAATCTCATTCCTACATGTACCAGTAGCTGTGACACCCCGGAAGATCAATCAAATTTACACAAGAACTGACTGCTGGTGAATCAGACAAATTAAAATGGACCTTTTTAGCATGTTTGTGAAATTATATATTACCATTAGGGGCCACTCATTTCGCAGACAGCTTAAAGAAAAGTACCAAGAATCTGTGTCTGCACCTACGAAAGAAAAAGGATTGAGAAAGTCTCTCAAAAGGAAGAGTAGAATTACAGCTTGAATTATTACCTAGATTTTCGACAAACAGACAGTATGATCTTGTGCATTTATAACATTTGGGTTTTTTCACTTAGCAATTAAGTTCTATATTAGAAATTTCATCTAGGTTTACATTAATTTTAATTAGTTATTTAAAAGTCAGATTTGTCGTATTAGTTTGGTAGAAAAAGAATACACCAGGTACCAAAATATGGCTTTCTGTTTTCAGTAACTGAAAAGCAGTCATAATTCAAGAACTTATTATAAGTATTTATAATATTTGGTTTTTCAGTCAGCAACTATCTTTCATTTATATTTCGTTTTATTTTTCATTAAAAGTTACCCGTTTACAATATGAGATTAATTTCACCAATACTGATCTTATGGTAATAAAAATGCATATATTTGACATAAAAAAATCTTCTTTTTATTTCTTTTCACTTCCTTTTTTTTTACACAACTTAATATATTATAATAATAAAAGATTTGACAAATAAGACGCATATCACTGCAAGAGGGTCAAAGTCAAATGTGAGTATGAATTTTATCAGGATCAGATTTTTTAAACCTGTAGTTAGTGTATTCTGAGGTAATTGAATATGCAATTTCAATCAAGCAAGAAAAAACTGTCAAAACATATAATCCATGTTTTTTTACATTTCATTTTTTTTTCATTATAAGATAGCAAATATAAAACAACTTGAGTACATTCCAATATTTATTATTAAAAAAGTAAACATTAAAAATGCTTGTTACAAAGCTAGTGATGATGAATATACAATACATGTTAAGTTTTCTTGTCTTGTCATTTTTGTGAAAGTCATGTTGGAGTTCTTTCCTATTTGTATCACGAGTAGTATTAACTTATTTATAAAAGGTATAAACTAATTTCTTATTGACCTATGTGAATTATTGTCCAAATGTTTAATTAGTGCGTCTCCTCTTGGGCAATGGTGCATTGTCCAATTTTAACTTTCCGGCATCTTGTGAAGAGAATCTGGAAGAGAATAAGAATGTTTTTATCACAAACTACTATAAATGACAATTGCCTTTTTTACTTCTACTTGGACATTTGAGCCACAGGTAAGCCTTATCAAATGCATCTCAAGATTCTACCTGTCAGGTAGATTTTCCCTCTAGTGAAATTTACTTCCCTTGTTAGGCATGGACTTTCTAGATCATTATCAGCCAGGTAACTAAACCGTCTGGCCCTTTGATGATTTGATAAAGCCAGCTAGGTGCTATCCAAAGGCATGTCTCAGTATTATTTCAAAGATTTCAAGCACCTGATAACAAGATAATGCAATGTAGCAAGGCAATTACAGAGGTGAGACTGTTATCACAAATGTGATAAAGATCTACTATTATGACCATTACCCAAATAAATATAATCATGAACTTTGCATGTGTACATGTCCACATATACACTTTCACTATAAGACCAATGAGGGTGTTTGTCAATAGTCACAATTGCATGGGTGGTGCCATATTGCAACGATAGCCCATATTAAGAGTTAAAAAAAAATAATTATCATTCTCAGACTGGAGCTGACTGGAGCCGGTAATGTGTAAATATATATATACTTTAGAGCAGTGTTAATGTCAACTTTGATTAAAGAATATTAAAAGGATCACAGGTGCGTTTTTGTGTGTCATAATTGCATGTGTGGTGCCATATTGCAAAGATAGCTCATATTGAGAGTTAAAAAAATAATAATTATCATTCTCAGACCGGAGCTGACTGTAGCCGGTAATGTGTAAATATATATATGCTTCAGAGCAGTGTTAATGTCAACTTTGATAAAAGGATATTAAAAGGATCACAGGTGCGTTTTTGTGTGTCACAATTGCATGTGTGGTGCCATGTTGCAACGAGAGCCCATATTAAGAGTTAAAAATATTAATTATCATTCCATAATTCGGGCTCACATGAGCAAGTAACATAAACATGTACACAGCGGTGTTGATGCCCCCTTTATCTAAACCGTACGTAAAAAATACCAGACCTAAAACGATGTCGGCGAGTCGAATAAATCGCAGAGGAATTGCGTCATTTTAATTCAAAACACGATTTGAGGTTAAATTATTGCCGCATCTAAGGCTAATTCTTTACATGGAGGTAAAATTTCAAGACTAGAAATATTTTTCTATCGGATCATAGCTAAAGACAAGTATTCGACACCGCAGTTGTACAATTTTAAACACTCATTTTACGGCAACAAACACGCTTGCCTTCACCATATTGGGCATTTTGAATTCCTCCATGAACAAACATACCTTATTCTCATCTAGCATCCAAAATAGCAAAAGAAATTGTACTTACATTTTATCTCTATAAGTGTCTTGACTCATCCACCCGAACGTTTTCCTCGCGTTATCACCAGCTACCTGTCCAAATGACACAAAAAGTCATCAACAGCCGCGATATGCTCGCTACCTGTACGGGAGGTCACGTGATCCGAACGCACATCGTTTCGCGAAGAGCTCGCGCTAAGCCGATTATCCTTTGATCTTTCTCCGCGTTACTTGTCCTCTAGTTAGGTCCATGAAATATCTTTGTGTTTCTGTTTATGATGTGTGCAACTACCAGAAAAAAGGTTATATTACTGTTTTTTTCCGAACCTCCCATAATTAGATAACTTTTTACAAATGATACATGCTGAATGCTGATAGCGATGGAGGCATCTTCTCGTTTTAAGGCATATGTCAACATGATATAACATAAATATATTACGGTGATGTTACAAATATGACGAAACATGCTACTGTCTGATTACAGTAAGTGTTCGGGACTGCGCTGATTTGTACAAGAACGGCGTGAAGTTGAACGGGGTGTATACCATAACACCAGATAACAGTCCGAACGCATTTAACGTCTACTGTGACATGACCACTGACGGAGGAGGATGGACGGTATGATTTAGTTTAATTCATTTAAATTCAGATTAATTTTCATATGTTAAATTATTATATATTTCAGATGTGTTTCAAAATGATTTTCCGTTTTAGAACTTTTTTTTTTTTTTGGGGGGGGGGGGGATTGGCCATTTTTTATGTTAAAGGGACCCCAAATGTTTTTCTAAAGCCTTTAATCACATTTTTCTTGTCAAAATTATTGGTGGGTACTCATTTATGTTCGTTTTTTTTCAAGACAGTACATCAAATCAACTGCTTCTCCCTGTTATTGGACAAAGGATTTTGTGAAGTATTTTGAACTTCCAGTTGTTCCAGAAGCGTATGGACGGTTCCGTAGACTTCTACCGTGGCTGGCAATCTTATAAGAATGGATTCGGAAACGTGAACGGGGAACACTGGTTAGGTAATGAGACATGATCAAACACATTTGATGTTCCTAAAGCTATATAGAGATGTCGAAACCTGCAGACAAATGTCATTTGAATGAAAAATTGCATTTAGTAGATTATGATAAATGTTTTCTTTATTTCATTTGTATTCTGTCCTACAGTTATATATTGCTATCAATAACGCTGGGAGTGAAGAAAATTACAATATATGTAGCAGATTTTCAAAAACTGTTGACATTGTACATATGTTAATATTGTGTGTATTGCGTATTTTGTATCATTTGGACTCTATTAAAAGTTTACTGATTCAACGATATTTTAAATATAGATATATTTTCGGTCCTTTTTGACAAATGGATAAACAACTGAATTAAAAGATTGAGCCAGTCATTACTTTTTTTCTACAGGGAATGAACAAATTAACACCATCACTAACCAAAAGCGATACGAGCTGCGTGTAGATATGCAAGACGCGAATGGTGTTTGGCGCTACGCCCGTTACGACAACTTTGCTATCGCGTCAGAGAAAGCTAAGTACAAGTTAACTGTCGGGGTTTACTCTGGGAACGCAGGTAGACAATTAATTAATCTATCTTGTTTTGAAGTTTCATCGTAGTCATAAACAGCAGCGAGGCGGTGATTTAGAGAGCACATTGATGCTTAAATGCACACACACAGACACGCACACACACGCTGTGAGAAATGATCTTTTAAATCGATAGCGCTAGATACATGTTTGTACATGCACATGTTCAGCCCATGCGTGACTGTATTTCTGCACACACACGCACACGCACACACACACACACACACACACAGAGAGAGAGAGAGAGAGAGAGAGAGAGAGAGAGAGACCCACGCACACAATAAAGGGAACTACATGTACTATTATACGTACCAACCATGTCTTAGTTCACTGTTTTTGTGCTCTCGGTCATGCAGGAAAAATCAATTTCTACGTACACGCTGGGCAATATATGAACCCTTTTTTTGTTTGAGAACATAATGACCTATGTACAATACCCCTGTACATCATATGTGCAGCACTTCTCACTTCATATGTCTCTGTAAGGCTTCTTGTATTTTATGTTTAGGGGATTCACTGAGTCATCACAAGGGCCAACCTTTCACCACAAAAGACAGGGATAATGATGTAGACGCAAGGAATTGTGCACAGCTATACAAGGGAGCCTGGTGGTATAAAAATTGCCACGTTTCCAATCTGAACGGTCTGTACCACCTGGGTGATCACAGCTCGTACGCTGACGGCGTCAACTGGTATGCATTTAAAGGGTACTACCACTCGCTGAAGACAACGGAGATGAAAGTTCGTCCCGTCGGCTTTAAATCTGCCTCTGTTAGTAGTGGCTAAGCAGATGTTCTTGCTATTACGTTGTAATTTTGTCATATTGAAGACAGAATGTGAGTAAAAGTTCTTGGATTATACAAGCATTTGTGTTATTCCATCGTTAAATTTATCTTTTGGAATTATGGACATTTTGTATTTATAGAATCCATTTTTTTAACTTCATGTGACTTTTCGAAACCTTAAAGTAGTAGTAAGCTTAACATTCCATTTCATTTCCCAATAATTTCTCATGCAGATAAATGTCAATGTTACGACTTTGAAAATAAAGGCCATCTTTTGAGGCTAGTGGCCGTCCAAATGATAACCGTGCTCTCTGGGGAAAGCCTTGCTCCTCGCCAATAGAC
The DNA here is from genome assembly GCF_051362555.1 of Lingula anatina. Classification (NCBI taxonomy): domain Eukaryota; kingdom Metazoa; phylum Brachiopoda; class Lingulata; order Lingulida; family Lingulidae; genus Lingula; species Lingula anatina. The sequence goes on from NC_141776.1 coordinate 1,211,893, forward strand.
TTTCATAGGTGATATATAAAAGGTAGGGAAGGAGGGAAGGATTGTAGGAGGGGGGTAGGCGAGACCATTTGACTTCTCCCCCTTCCCCCTTAGTTCTTCATATCTGAAATCTGCCAATGCCTTTTTGCATCGTTGATTTAGTCTCAAACATCATCTGAGATTTAAACGACACAAAAGATTTCCTCTGTTGTAAACGTACACCGCCACTGCCTTTATCTCTTCACTCTGTTAGAGTGTGGTGATGGGTAACACTACATCGTCAACGTAGCGCGTGATGTTCATAACGATTTCTATCAGAATGGCAATTCCAGGAGCCAGTAATGCCTAGATATTATAAAAATTAATGTAGGAGTGGAGGGGGGAGCACTCTTTTTCAGTGTCTTAAATTAATTAAGCTAGTTTTGTTTTGTTTGGTAATATATGGCAGGGACGTTCGTTGAGAAAGAAAAAACTGTGTAGGTGAGGGGTGTTAGTAAAGCGAGAGCTGTCCATCATTTCTATTTCTTACCACAATATATTTCACCCATTAATTGTCAGTGTCTACCGGTTTTTACTTTTTCCTGTACCATAAAAAGTACAATTGCCATAGTCTGTCGTTTTCCTTTGTACAGGGAAGAGAGGGAAGTTTTTCTTCCTTGTGCCATCCCTAAGCAAAAGAAACCGCCAGTGTATATTTATGTGGAACATCTGGGTTCGATCTGTTTGTTTTAACGTGACATTATATGTGAGACCTGTGTTCGGAATGTTTGCTGGCATTAAATACTAGAGAAAATTCTAAAAAAAAATTAATCAATTCATCGAATCATGACACGCTGGAAACCGTTTTTCTTTATAGAGCCATTATCTTCTTATGATCAACTAGCGTTGTTACTTCTACTACGGTTACATATAGAAACTAGATATTGCGAAATTTTCAGACCATTTTGATCAACGTCTGTTCTGTATTGAAAGGTGTTTTAATATACAGGTATACTGCTCCCTATTTCTGACTCACAGCTGATTTCTGGGAAATTCGCGCATGTGCAATCACCATTTTATTTCATACGCCTTCAGAAATTTAGTGTCAAATCGAATGACGCGTGCTGCGTGACTAGATTATCGTTAAATATCCCCGCAAAGAATAGAATTGCGTTCTTCTGCAGGATACATATGTCGTAAAGAGCGATGGAGTTGACCTATAAGTATATCGTTATTTTACTCTCTGTTTTTGGCGTTACTCTGGGAATTCAAACTTATGAGTAAGTGCTGCATTTAATCGTTTCTTCCTAGTGATTATATTTCATTATAATGAATTGCATACTAGCATCTAGCAAATATTTTCACTGTTTTTTATTAATATTTAATATCAGGTGGCTTAACAAGTTACTGTCTTAACTTTCCTTCACATCTACAATATAGCTATTTATTTATAATTTTCTTTTTAAAAAATATTTGAAATTCTTCAAAATAGGAGGTACTGTCAAAATGGCAAGCTAATCAACTTGGCAGTTTTTTTCTCGTGATGAAAAAAAAATCATTATGATAAGTGATTTTTTTCGATGAATTCTTGTAGAATCAAACGCAGAGATGTGCAAGCCACATCCCAGCCTCGGTGTACAGTAACATCCACCCTGCTTGACATCCTGAAGAACGACCTGAAACGCTTGGAAGACAGATACGATGATCTGGTGAAACGGTTTGGAGATGAAAAGACACGTTTGGAAGACAGATACGATGATCAACTGAAACGCTTGGAAGGCAGATACGATGACCTGGTGGATAAATATTCTAAACTGCTACAGACGACAACAAATTTACAAGTGAAATTCGCAAACTTCACCGCGGAAAAGCAAGGTGGTAAGTTGCAAATGGCATCTTTAATTCAATTCAATTGCTTTTATTTTATATAATAAAAAGTGGGGAATATTTGTGCATTTCTGTTTATGATGTGGGCAACTGAACTACTAGAAAAAAATCTTAAATCACTGTTTTTTCGAAACTTTCCATAATTAGATCACTTTTTACAAATGATATATGCTGAATACTGACAGCAATGGGAATATACCCTTAGGTAATGAAGTAACTATCCCATTTTGGCATGTGTTAACATGATAAAGCGTGAATATATATTGGTGATAGTACAAATATAACGAAATATGCTAACGTCTGATTACAGTAAGTGGTCGGGACTGCGCTGATTTGTACAAGAACGGAGTGAAGTTGAACGGGGTGTATACCATAACACCAGATAACAGTCCGAACGCATTTAACGTCTACTGTGACATGACCACTGACGGGGGAGGGTGGACGGTATGGTTTTGTTTAATTCAATGAACTTAGATTAATTTTCATGTGTAAAATTATCATATATTTTAGATGTGATTCAATAGGATTTTCCGTTTTTTGGGTGGTTTGTTGGGGTCTGGCCATTTCTCAGGTTAAAGGAGCGCCAAATTTTTCTCTAAAGCCGTTAGTCACTTTTTTCTTGAATCTAGTGCCTTTCCCTGTTATTGGACAAAATATTTTGTTAAGTACTTTGTATATTTTTAGTTGTTCCAGAAGCGTATGGACGGTTCCGTGGACTTCTATCGTGGCTGGCAATCTTATAAGCATGGATTCGGAAACCTGAACGGGGAACACTGGTTAGGTAATGAGACATTTTTAAACATTCGTGATGTTCATCGAGCAATATAAAGCTTTTATAGAGATGCAGAAACCTGAGGAGAAATGTCATTTGAATGAAAAGTTGCATTAAGTGGATTATGATAAATATTTTCTTTTATTTCATTTGTATTCTGTCCTACAGTTAGATATTGCTATCAATTACACTGAGAGTGAAGAAAATTAGATATATGTTGCAGATTTTCAAAAACTGTTGACACTGTACAGAATATAAATATTGTGTGTATCGTGTATTTTGTATCATTTGGACTCTATTGAAAGTTTACTGATTCAACGTTATTTTAAGTATAAATATATTTTCGGTCCTTTTTGACAAATGGATAAACAACTGAATTAAAATATTGAAACATATTTTACACTTTCTCTACAGGGAATGAACAAATTAACACCATCACTAACCAAAAGCGATACGAGCTGCGTGTTGATATCGAAGACGCGAATGGTGTTTGGCGCTACGCCCATTACGACAACTTTGCTATCACGTCAGAGAAAGCTAAGTACCAGTTGACTGTCGGGGTTTACTCTGGGAACGCAGGTACACAATTAGTTAATCTTGTTTTGAAGTTTCATTGCAGTCATAAACAGCAGTGAAGCGGTGATTTAGAGAGCACATCGATGCTTAAATGCACACACAGACACGCACGCACACACACACACACACACACACACACACACTGTGATAAATTATCTTTTAAATCGGTCTTGTCAAGGAATTAGGGTATAGCTAGATACATGTTTGCACAGGAACATGTTCAGCTCATGCGTGACTGTATTTCAACACACACACACACACACACACACACACACTCACACACACACACTAAAGAAAACCACTATTATACGTACCAACCATGTCTTAGTTCACTGTTTTTGTGCTCTCGAACATGCTGGGCGATATATGAACGTTTTTTTTTTGTTTGAGAACACAATGAACTATGTACAATACCCCTGTACGTCATATATGCAGCACTTCTCATTTCACATGGCTCTGTAACTCTTCTCGTATTTTATGTTTAGGGGATTCACTGAGTAATCACAAGGGCCAACCTTTCACCACAAAGGACAGGGATAACGATGCAGATGGTAGGAATTGTGCACAGACATTCAAGGGAGCCTGGTGGTATAAAAGTTGCCACGCATCCAATCTGAACGGCCTGTACCACCTGGGTGATCACGGGTCATTCGCTGATGGCGTCAACTGGTATACATTTAAAGGGCAGCACCACTCCCTGAAGACAACGGAGATGAAAGTTCGCCCCATCGGCTTTAAATCTTCCTCTGTTAGCAGTGGCTAAGGAGATGTCATTGCTATTACGCTGTCGTTTTGTCAAAGAAAACAAAATGGAAGTAAAATATTTGACTTATACATGTAAATGCCTTTGTGTTATTCCACTGTTAAATTTCATTTGCATTTATAGACAGTATGCATTGACAGAGTTCATTTTTAAAGGTAATTTAATTTTTGGAAGCCCTCAAGAAATGCTTGTTCAATGTTTATGACCTTAAATTTCAATTGAACAGTTCGAAATGTTTTTAATGGATAACAATTGTATGTTTTGGTATAAAAGCCGATTTTCCTGGTTTAAAAGACGATTTCCCTATACCTTCCAATAGTTAATGAATACAGTGTATATCCCAATATTCAAAGTTTGTCAATGTTTTTTTCTTGTAAAAAGTATTTTGTAATAATCTTCTAAGATATTACTATGGAAGTATAACCATCTGTGATGGTCCACGTGGTCTGATGTCAAGCACAAACTCCATGCTAATTTTATCCTATATATATTTATAAAACATAGTTTCAAATACATGGTTAAATGGAACCCTTTACTGACCTTCACCTTGACGTGACCTTGAACTGTTCACTGTGATTGACACGAACCGAGCAATGTGTTATGTGTCACTGTCCAGTATTGACCACTGTTAATGTGACCACTGGAGACTGTGGCTCAGTTACTGGTAAGGATTGTGCTTAATCACACCCAACAACACATTCATTCTCTGTCACACCTAACACATTTAAAAACTTTTATGGTACATCAGGTCAGACGTGGTGGTGAATCACAACCAAAAATCACATTCGTTCTCTGTCACACCTAACACATTTTCATACAGCAATTTCAAAGTGGATTTTACTCTTTACTCAATTAATTGACACAGCGTTAGGAACGGTATTGAACTCATATCAGTTTGTCAGTCATAGCTTGTCTTTTTCAGACTTAAAGACTGGTTCTTTTGAAACCAGTTACCTCCCGACAATAACCCAATTAAACTCATTAAACTAGCCTGTTGAGAAAGTTAACCACGAGCTCTTCGATCAATTAGCGACATGCAAGCGATGTATATCTTCATCTAACAATTTGATGGGGCCAGAATGGAAAGTCAATTGACAGGCCTATTTACCTCGAAACGAAAGTTTAGTTAGAATTTGTGCAAATGCTATCTTAAGCTACGCTTTGGTTTGAAAACTTTTTGAAACAAGAATTAAATGATCATTTTTAACTGAGATATTGCTGCTATTTGCGGTTTGCATACAGTCATAAGGAAATGAGGACATCCCACAGTAAATTTCGTGAATAATAGAAGAGACAGATGTTTATGGAATTAAAAAAGATATATTGAATTCAGTAAGATAACTTATCCCAAAAATTATCCTTATTTTACTGGTCCAGTGGGAGGGAGAAGGAGTTTGGGGGTGGGGTGGGTGGGGTGGGGGTGGGGGGGTTGGTACCCTTACCCCTGGTTCCTAATTTGCTCCCTATGTGGCGTTATCGCATGACAGGCCGAAGTGTAGTAGTCAAACAATAGGCCTACAGCACAGCAAACGAAATCTGCTTAATTTGAAAACTTTTCAAAACAAGAATGAAATAATTATATTCAACTGAGATATTGCTGCTATTTGCGGTTTGCATACAGTTATAAGGAAATGAGGACATCCCACAGCAAATTTCATGAATAATAGAAGAGAAGCGAGACAGATTTTTACGGAATTAAAAAAAAAGATATATTGAATTCAGTAAGATAACTTATCCCAAAAATTATCCTGTATTTTACTGGTCCAGTGAGAGGGAGAATGAGTTTGGGGGTGGGGTGGGTGGGGTTGGTGGGGGGGGGGGGGGGGGGGGGGGGGGGGGGGGGGGGGGGGGGGGGGGGGGGGGGGGGGGGGGGGGTTGGTACCCTTACCCCTGGTTCCTAATTTGCTCCCTATGTGGCGTTATCGCATGACAGGCCGAAGTGTAGTAGTCAAACAATAGGCCTACAGCACAGCAAACGAAATCTGCTTAATTTGAAAACTTTTCAAAACAAGAATGAAATAATTATATTCAACTGAGATATTGCTGCTATTTGCGGTTTGCATACAGTTATAAGGAAATGAGGACATCCCACATGTAAATTTCATGAATAATAGAAGAGAAGCGAGACAGAGGTTTATGGAATTTGAAAAGATATATTGAATTCAGTAAGATAACTTATCCCAAAAATATCCTGTATTCTGCTGGCACAGAGAGAGAGAGAGAGAGAGAGAGAGAGAGAGAGAGAAAGGAGTTTGGGGAGGGGAGGGGGGTCGGTACCCTGACCCCTGGTTCCTAATTTGCTCCCTATGTGGCGTTATAGCATGACAGGCCGAAGTGTAGTAGACAACTATTAGGCCTATAGCACAGCAAACGAAAATCTGCTTATGAAGCGTTAAATGTAATATTTTATCTGTCTCTGTAGCGTTTTTTGAGGATGGGTTTTTTATGATTGTGACATAATTGCTATATTGCTATTGATTGGGACATAATATGAAAATAAATTGTTCTGATTTACACACCCCCATGCCTCCACAAACGGGGAGGGAGGGGAATATTTCGCAAACATGGATGATACCTTGCAAAATCATTATGTTACTGTATGCATAGAAGACAAAAGAAAGTAAAAGTACTGGGTGGAGGGGGCGGGGGGGGGGGGGGTCTTTAAAGCAGACTTACTTATCTCTTTTGTATACAACTTAGAAAGACATAGAACCCAGATTTAAATCAATTCATGGCTGATCTTTCCCAGCCAAAAGGACCTTTGATCCAATACCCCTAACCCCAACATATAACGGTATGGACCTGTTCACCAGAAAACGAATATAGACAGATGGGCTATGCCACATAATAAAACATTTGCCCATTGGTTTACTGTGAAGACTTTTTCTTTCAGAATTGGCTTAAAATCCCCCCCCCCACCCCCACCAACCAAAGACACAAATCTGAGACCCTTGAGAGACAGGTTATGTGCTGGTATTTAGTATTGGGAATATTAATGGTTTCACTCTTAAACACTTGGGTTAGAAGTAACTGACAAACTGTTGAAAAAAATCCCGATTCAACTGTTTAATATGTGTCAAACTTATAATCCGGTTGATGTCATTGATTAATGCACGGTAGATACATTGATCGACTGAATCCTATTTCTGACTCACTGCTGATTTCTCAGAAATTCGCGCATGCGTAATCACCATACGCCTTCAGAAATTCTGTGTCAAATCGAAATGACCGTGTCGCGTGACTAGATCATCCTTAAATATCGCTGCAAAGATCAGAATTGCGTTCTTCTGTTGGATACATATGCCGTAAAGAGCGATGGAGTTGACCTACATGTATATTGTTATTTTACTCTGTGTTCTTGACGCTACTCTGGGAATTCAAACTTATGAGTAAGTGCTGCATTTAATCGTTTCTTCTTAGTGATTATATTTTAGTATAATGAATTACGTATTAGCAACTAGCAAATTTTTTCACTGACTTTTATTAATATTTAATATCAGATGACTTTCCAAGTTGCTGCCTCAGCCTTCTTTCCTCATGTACAATATCGTTACTTATTTATAATCTTCTATTGAAAAAAATATTTGACATTCTTCAATATAGGAGATACTGTCAAAATGGAATGCTTATCAACGTGGTAGTTTTTTTTTCATGGTGAAAAGGATCATTATGATAAATGAATTTATTTGATGAATATTTTGACAGATTAAAATAACTATATATATAGACAGCACGCAGACAAAAGAAATGCCTCTATTGTGAAATTGATTCAAAGTTTATGGCGCATTAAAAATACGTAATATTTTTCTTGTAGCATCAAGCGCCGAAATGTGCAAGACACATCCCAGTCTGAGTGTTCAGTAACATCCGCCCTGCTTGACATCCTGAAGAACGACCTGAAACGCTTGGAAGACAGATACGATGATCTGGTGAAACGGTTGGGAGATGAACAGACACGGTTGGAAGGCAGATACGATGATCAGCTGAAACAGTTGGGAGATGAACAGACACGGTTGGAAGGCCGATACGATGATCTGGTGAAACGGTTTGGAGATGAACAGACACGGTTGGAAGGCAGATACGATGATCAGTTGAAACGGTTGGGAGATGAACAGACACGGTTGGAAGTAAGATTCGATGATCAGCTGGAACGGTTGGAAGATGAACAGACACGGTTGGAAGTAAGATTCGATGATCAGCTGAAACGGTTGGGAGATGAACAGACACGGTTGGAAGACAGATATGATGATCTGGTGGATAAATATTCTAAACTGCTACAGATGACAACAGATTTGCAAGAGAAATTCGCAAACTTCACTGCAGAAAAGCCAGGTGGTAAGTTGCAGTTCTCTAAAAATGGCAGCTTTTGTTCAATTCATATTATATTTATTTTATTTTACAAAGTGTGGGAAATATTTATATGCATTTCTGTTTATGATGTGGGCAACTACTAGAAAAACACTTAAATCACTGTTTTTTTTCAGAGCCCCCATAATTAGATAACTTTTTACAAATGATACATGCTGAATGCTGACAATGGAGACATGTTCTCGTTTTAAGGCATATGTCAACATGATATTAACACAAATATATTACGCTGATAGTACGAATATAACGAAACATGCTCATTACAGCAAGTGTTCGGGACTGCGCTGATTTGTACAAGGACGGCGAGACGTTGAACGGGGTGTATACCATAACACCAGATGACAGTCGGAGTCCATTTAACGTCTACTGTGACATGACCACTGACGGTGGAGGATGGACGGTACGATTTTTAAATGTCCATCCCTACCAAATCAGCTAGGGGGTAGAGATAATTACCCATGGAAGCTTTACTAGGCGTGACAGATATTTCAGCCGCCCAAGTTTACAGCAATTTAGTGAGACTCCCAGGGAGATATATCGATCCAAATATCTGTAGGAATGGACCGTACGACACCCAAAAATAATTATATATGGGCTTATCAGATTACATACATGCAAAAATTCCACATGACAACAATTTACAGCCTCGCAGGAATTCTTTTTCCTTGACACTCTTTGTCGCGCTGTCGGTCGATGCAGCATATATTTTAAACCAAATTGACTGCAAATTAAGTACGATTTTGCACCTTCAAGTATCGTAACACTCAGGTTCACGTCTAACACCACTACACGTCACTTCCGGTACAATAATGTCTCCTCCGGTACCCTCTATCACTTTGTGCTTTCAGGTGTTCCAGAAGCGTGAGGACGGTTCTGTGGACTTCTATCGTCCCTGGGACGATTATAAGCAAGGATTCGGAGAAATGGGCGGGGAACACTGGTTAGGTAATGGGGCATGATTAAACATTTGCCATATTTCCCAACAACATAGAACCTGCAGAAAAATGGCATTTGAAAAAAAAAAATGCATTTGGAGATTATGATAAATGTTTTTTTTTTATTTCATTTGTTTTCTGTCCTACAGGTAGAAATTGCTATCAATTACGCTGGGAGTGAAGAAAATTAGAATATATGTAGCACATTTTCAAAAGCTGTGATATTGTACAGAATATAGATATTGTGTCATGTTGGACTCTCGACGTAGTCAGTTCAACGTTATTTCAGGTGTATATCTTTTTTCGGTCCTTTTTGACCAATCGATAAACTGCTGAATTAAAAGATTGAAACAGACATAACATATTTCTACAGGACTTGAAAATATGTTCACCATCACTTGGCTAAAGCGGTTCAGGCTGCGTGTTGAAAGGGAAGACTCGGATGGTGCTTGGCGAAGTAAGTTCAACTTTATTTCAAGTATATATACATATATAATTTTTCGGCCCTTTTTGACAAATGGATAGACAACTGAATTAAAATATTGAAACAGACATAACATTTTTCTACAGGGAAAGAACAAATTCACACCATCACTAACCAAAGCCGATACGAGCTGCGTGTTGATATGAAAGATGCGAATGGTGTTTGGCGCTACGCCCGTTACGACAACTTTGCTATCGCGTCAGAGAAAGATAACTACAAGTTGACTGTCGGCGCTTACTCTGGGAACGCAGGTAGGCAGTTGATTCATTTGCACGGGCACATGTTCAGCTCATGCGTGACTGCATTTCTACTCACACACGCGCGCACATAAAATGATGAAGGACACCACCATTATCAACAATGTCGCCTTACATCCCATTTCCATAGATTTTTAGATCGATCTATCCTTGTGGGGAGTCTCACTAGATTACTGTCAGCTTGGCCGGCTTAAGCGTCTGTCCCGCCTACTAAAAGCTGTAAGGGGGTAATTAACTATGGTGCCCGCTCGGCTGACTGCAATTTAGCGTGAACCCCCAGGGAAATAGGTCGATCTAAATCTTAATCTTTAGATCGATCTAAATCTCTGGGAAAGCACCCTTAGTCCACTCTATCTGTGGTCTCGATTTTCTTATAGAAAGAAACTATTTCTAAATGCGCACTTGGCGCTATACAGAGGCGGATCCAGAGACAGTTTCTGACAGTCTTCCAAATTATCTTTGTTGATCCATCCTCCATTTTTGACCGTCTTCCGATAGAAAAAAATTAGATACCCGTCAATGTAAATCTGAAAATCTGACCGTCTTCCAGAATACCCAGTAGACAACCTCAATCCGCCCCTGGATATATGAACACTTTTTAAAACACAAGGGCCGGTGTGTAATTAGGCTCTATTAGTCAGTGCTTTCCACTTCATGGCTGTAAGCTTGTAACACATCTCGTATTTTATGTTTAGGGAATTCACTGGGCCCTCTCAATGGTCAACCTTTTAGCACAAAGGACAGGGATAACGATGCTAGTCCAGGGAATTGTGCACAGAAATTAAAGGGAGCCTGGTGGTATAAAAGTTGCCACGCATCCAATCTGAACGGTCTGTACCACCTGGGTGATCGCAGCTCGTCTGCTGATGGCGTCAACTGGGGTGCATTTAGAGGACACAAACACTCCCTGAAGACAACGGAGATGAAACTTCGTCCCGTTGGCTTTAAATCTGGCCCTGTCAGTAGTGGCTAATAAGGAGATGTTATTGCTGCTTCGTTGTAATTTTCTCAAAGAAAACAAAATACAAGTAAAATATTTGACTTATACATGTATATGCCCTTGTGTTATTCCACTGTAAAATTTATGTTTTGCATTTTTAGAAGGTTTGCATTTATATAGTTCATTTTTTAAAAACTTTATTTCAAAAGGAATGCTTGTTCAATGTTCATATCCTAAAATTTCAATTGAAAAGTTCGGAATTTTTAAAAATGGATAAAAACTGCAGGCTTTGTCACAGAACGGGTATTCCTGGGTTAAACGACGGTTTTCCTATACTTGCCAATAGTCAATGAATACATTCCAATATTCAAAGTTAGTCGATATTTTTTCTTGTAAAAAGTTTTTTTTGTAAAAATCGTAAGATGTTACTATGGAAGTAAAGCCATCTCTGATTGTCCACGTGGTCTGACGTCAAGCACAAATTTCACTCATTGCAATATGTAGATTTTGCAGACAAGGAGTAGAGAATGAAATATACTTCCTGTTGCTATGGCCCCAATATGAAAAACAAAGAAAGAATATAAACCAACAATTAGTCCAAAACACAAACCACACTGAACAATTCAAACCTTTAATGCAAAACAGAAATCATGACACAATACAAAATCTAGCTAGATACATAACAATATGTAACCAAGAAAGATCCAGTATTCTCTACCAGCCACCACCTACTAAATGAGGGAAACGTATATTTTAGTATATGAAAATACAGAATGTATCAAATAGTCTAATTTTCACCTCTGATAATGGGTGTATAACAGAATTTACATTTAAGTATACACACTAAGCATTAACCCATCTCAATATGGTACCTATGAAATTTGGTCATAGCCTTTGTAAAATTGTGCTAGAGCTAATGAAGATTATTATTATAATACAGCTTTTTTGGTGATAAATTGGAATTTATTATATTTCTACGAGTTGTTTACAATGTATTTATCGTGAAGAATGAATATCACATGAAGAGCTGTTATCATTTTAAGATAAACAATTTATATTTATTTGTATTTTACAGTAACTCATGCTAGAACGAAAAAAAAAAATCAGCATACTGCTTATGCACAATGAATGGATAACGAGACTTTTCGGACTAAATCGCCACGTCTAATAAAACAAAATAGCGTGCTAAATTATAATTATTAAGGACAAGCAAAATTGTTGCAAGACACAATTTTTATTTCGTATTCAATGGCTTATCACAATGATGGAAAATGTATCATTAATATAGGGTATTTTCCATTTTTATTTCTATTAAAATGTACATTGTGCGCGTTTGAAAGGACCAAGCAGTGATTCGTGAATAGCAGAAACTTTCTTTTTTCTGCGAAGAAAATTCATTTTTGCGGGCAATTCCCGTTTTTGTTTCTCGTTTATCTTTTTATCCCAGCGATCAATTTATTGAAAAGAAAGAAAAAAATGTTTATAAAACAGTTACCGCAGTTTCAAATACATGATGAAATGGAACGTTGTTCTATCTAACCACTATCTTCACCTTGACGTGACCTTGACTTGACCTTGAACTGTTCACTGTGATTGACATGAATAAGTAATGTGTTACGTGTCACTGACCTGTCCAGTATTGACCACTGAAGATGTGACTACTGGAGACTGTGGCTCAGCTGCTGGTAAGGACTGTGCTGAATCACACCCAACAACACATTCATTCTCTGTCACACCTAACACATTTATAAAATTTTATGGTTCAACAGGTCAGACTTGGTTTTGAGTCACATTCAAAAACACATTCATTCCCTGTCACACTTAACACATTTATTAACTTTTATGGTACAACAGGTCAGCCTTGGTCGTGAATTACATCCAAAAAACACATTCATTCTATGTCATACCAAACACATTTATAAACTTGTATGGTACAATAGGTGAGGCTTGGTGGTGAATCACATCCAAAACACACTCATTCTATGTCACACCTAACACATTTACCCCATTAGTTGACACAACGCGAGAAACGGCATAAAACCTTATACTGCTGCAATTTGCGGTTTGCACACAGTTATAAGGAAATGAGGACATCCCACAGTAAATTTCATGAATAATAGAAGAGAAGCGAGACAGATGTTTACGGAGTTTAAAAAGATATAATGAACCAGTAAGATAACTCATCCACAAAATGATCCAAAATTCTGTTGGCTCAGTGGGGGGGACAAAGGAGTTGGGGGGGGGGGGGGGGGGGGGATGAAGAGGGAGGGGGTGCCCTGACCCCTGGTTCCTCATTTGCTCCCGCAATCGCTTGACAGGCCGAAGTTTAGTTGGCAACCATTAAGCCTATAGCGTCGCAAACGACAATCTGCTAATGGTCTTTGTAGCATTTTTAAGGGATGGGTTCCTTTACGACTGTGTAAAATTGATCGAGAAAACGCTTTTAATCAATCAATCACTCCAGAGTAAGACGCAAAACAGATTTTCAAAGTTATATCTCCTTCAGTCAAGTACCAAGTGTAGACAGAAGACGTGAAAATAAATTATTCTGATTTGCACCCCCCTATGTCCCCAGAGAAGGGGAGGGAGGGGGGATATTTCGCAAACATTGATGACACCTTGCAAATTCATTACATTAGTGTATGGAAGGAAGTCAAAAGAGAGAGAAAGTACTGGGGGAGAGGGATGGGGTGGGAGGGGTTGGGGTGGGGGGGGGGGAGTAGGGTGTTTAAAGCAGACCTTCTTACCCCTTTTGTAGACTCAACTTAGAAATAACATAGAACCCAGATTTAAATTAATTCATGGCATATTTTTCCAGCCAAAAGGGCCTTTTAATACAACACCTCTAACCCCAACATATAACGGTGTGGGCATGTTCACCAGAAAATGGCCATAGAGACAGATTTTCTGTTTCCTACGAGATCTTCATTCAATATGGGCGACATGCTGGTGATCTTTTCCTATCAAGATTAACATACAAGGCGCCACCGTTGATAGCCAAAAGGTCTGGTTAACTCAAGACACCTGGTGATATATTAAAAGAAGTTACTAGATAATATTTGAAGTTGAGAAAGGTCCCTCCTTTGCAACTGATTTGTAGTGAAATTTTCAGCATAAGAACCTTGAAATAATATAAAATCGAGGTATTGCTTCTCTTTGCGGTTTCCATACAGGTTGTGCTATTTGCGGTTACCATACAAATTTCATGTTCTGCACAGAATGATGGAAGATTTAAAAAAAATACAAGCAAAACAGATGCTTACAGACTTGTAAATAGGGAAATCGAGTACTTCTGATTAATAATCACACGGATTGTACTCGACACACACCCCCGCGCGCACACACACACACACACACACACACACACACACACACACACACACTATGTGTCCATAAAAAGGCACAAATTAAAAGCCACTGAATTGTTTAGCTTGATCCCCTGCAAAAATTAGTCTCACTTAACGGTCTCTTACGGTTCTCAATCTTTCCTAGAATATGATGTTTTTCTCTACTAATGAAAAATATTCTCAACCTGTTCTAGGACAACCTGATGGATTTCCCCACCACATTTAATACAGGCAATAATTTGCTACATTGTTATTATTGTTAAAACGATTAGGATAGAGGGGTTATATAATAAAAGCGGCCTTGTTTGGCCAAATCACGAACAATCAATATTCCTTGTTGCCTTCTTTCTTGCTATGAATGAGACTATAAAAGTTTGTGGTACACTGAGATGGAGGAGACATAAAATGTTCTCGTACTGTTACATTCATTACAGAACAACATTTGCAGGGGATGACAGTCTTGCCACATCATAGGCCTCATTCAGAACAGTGGACTAACTAGTCCGAGGGTCAAATATGGCCGACCCACTTGAATACTTCCTCACGGGGAATCTATTCAGTGTCTATTAGCCGATTAGACGGCAAGTTTGTTACAGGGCCGCCATGTTTGGCCGCGGACTAGTTAGTCCACAATTCTGAATGCGACCATATACAGTGAATAGATTCTTCGCGGAGATTACGAGACAAGCATTCGAGTGGGTCCGACATATTTGATCCGCGGATCTAATAGACTGCTCTAATAGAATGGAGACATAGATTAAGTTCTGAAAGAGAGTCTACTTTTAGTCAACGTGTTCCCTAACGGCGCTTGTCTAGTCACGTCGGGGCGACTGTTCTCAGACATGATCTCTGTGGGTTCATTGGTAAGGGCTCACTCACTGCACACAGCACAGTTGCCTGTTGTTTCAGATGCCACAATATAAAACGTTTTCCCCTTGGTTTTGTGTGAAGACATCTTTTTTCAGAATTAGCTTAGAATCCCCCCCCCCCCCCCAAAAAAAAAAAAAAAAAAAAAAAAAAAAAAAAAAAAAAAAAACTCTGAGACCCTTGAGAGACAGGTTATATACTAGTATTTAGTGTGGGAAATATTGTGTTCACTCTAAAAACACTTTGGTTAAATATAACTGAAAAAATGGTTGGAAAAAATCCTGATTCAAGTGTTCAATATGTGTCCAACTAAAGACTTGACATTAAATATGGAATATTTCAGTTTCGAAGGAATGCTTAGGTAAAAATGCGTTCTTAAAAAAAAAAAAAAAAAAAAAAAACACCGATCTCACCGGTGTGTCGCTACCAATCAAATGACTTCCATGTCTAATGCGATGCTACATTATGTAATATGCAGTGATTTAATTGGGTAGTGTTCCTTTGGGCTGGTCAAAGCTTGGCTTAGGTAAAGGTTGGTTCTGACCTCCAAATTATTTTCATATATCAGTCAGCAAAATAGGAAAAAACTGACGAAAAATGATTTGGAAAAAAAATATTCCATATTAAATGTCAAGTCTGTAATAATCCGGTTGATGTAACTGATTAATGCTCGGTTGGTACATTGAACTGCTGAATCTGTTAAGATGTATCATTATTTTTTAATGAAATTTAAACAATTAGAAATTAGCAAGATTCAACAAGTCTTTTAGAACTACACTGTTTTACAGTCTTTCTATGTTCCTGTCAAATGTCCTCAGATTAATTAATCAATAACCGACCCAAACGGTTACCATGTTAACCAATCGACTGGTTGATCAATAACCGAATAAACCGTTGTTTGTAACTGATTTCCAGTCAACCGTTTTATCGGTAGGGTCAACATGTAGGCTACAGCCGATTTGTTATTAGTGTAGCCTATAGCCCCTACTGAATTTAAAAATACGACTCTTTTAAAAGTTAAAACACTTGTTGCATACAAGAAAGAAGGGCAATATTAATTAAATGGTAAAATGAAGTGTTCACATAAAGGAAAAGCGCATGGTTTTGAATGATTCAATATAGTAGTACGTCTTTTGCTCAATCCTCAGTTTGATTAGGATGCGTTTCCAGAAAATGTCAGGCTTTTTCATCATCTGGCCGGCCCTTTCCGTCACGTTCATATTTCAGAAAGTTGATTTTTTGGTTTTATACATCATTTCACTTGCCATGGTGGTATGAAAAATTTATTGATTATCGGGGATGAGGCTTTGAACTTTTAACCTTATTTAATCCTATTTGTTCTCGGCAAATCAAAATTGTTCCTCTGTACCTCCACCGTCTACTTGGGCCACGGAATGATTTTTCACTACATATTCACAGATATGTCTCTGGTTAAATTCACGGTTATTCTCTGTACTGTCGCCTCGGTGACAGAACAATGACTGCGCATGCGGCCCTGGTAAAGGGTACTTTTAACCGATATGTGTCGTTATCGCGTGACAAGCCAATCTGCAGTAGGCGGCCATCATAGCGATACCAATGAAAATCTGCTTATCAATCATTTACTGTAATTTTCTACCTATTACTGTATCATTAATTTATAGGGGGTGGATTCCTTTACGATTTTGTAGAACTGATCGAAAAATAAATAAATTAACGCTTTAAGTCAAGCCTCAAGTTTTTCAACTCTGAGTAGGCCTAAGATGAAAAACAGAAAATCGGATTCACATCTGCGTCTGTAACATGATGTGGAAATAAAAATTTTGATTTTCGAATTCCCTCTTTTTCTACACAAAGTGGGTCTGAGGTGAACAAAGGGTGCCCATGTTTAGCAACCAAGGATGATACCTTGCAAAATAATTAAATAAGTAGATGAAATTAAGACAAATGTGGGAAATAGGGCTGTAGCCAACAATTGTGTGTGTGTGTGTGTGGGGGGGGGGGGGGTCTAAGAATAGGACCTTCTGACCCCATCAATTTGGTTCAACTTAGAAATGCCATAGAGCAAGCATCACAATTCAATGTCCACCGGGTCTTGTCCAGTCAAAAACGCCATTCTTTAGAACACGCCAAATCCCCTGTCTAAGACCTTGTTAACGAGAAAACGGCTACAGACAGACTTTCTATGTTTCCTACGAGATCTTCATCCAACATTGGCGACATGCTGGCTTTCCTTTCCTATCAAGACCAACAGTTCAAGGCGCCACCAATGACAGTCAAAAGGTCTGGTTAAAACAATCTGTTGACATATTAAAGGAAGTTAATAACTTATATTTGAAGCTGAGACAGTGCCCTCCAAAGCAACTGATTTGTAATGAAATTTTCACCATAAGAACCTTGAAATAATATAAAATCAAGGTATTGCTGCTTTTTGCGGTTTTCATACACATCATGATATTTGCGGTTTCCATACAAATTTCATGTTCTGCACAGAGCACTTTCTACAATATATTCTAAGCTTTAAAAATAGGAGCAAAAGAGATTATTACAGACGTTTGGATGGAGAAAGCAAATATATCTCATTTGTACAGGGATGTTCAGCAGGATTTCGGGTAGCTGCTTCACTCAAAAATGTCGCCAGACACTAAAACAATCGACAATTAAATGGTTGAGGAGCAGGAGGATTTTTGTGTGCTCGACACACACACAAACACACACACACACACGTACACAAACATGCACACACACGCACGCACACACACACACACACACACACACACACACACACACACTATGTTTCACTTTTAAAAAAGGTAAAGTTGAAGGCCACTAAAGTGTTTCGCCTGATGACACACAACAAGGTCCAGTAAATTTATTTTCAACAGAGCTCCTGCTTTTAGCTTGTCTAGTCACGTCAGGGGGACTGTTCTCAGACAACAATCTCTGGGTTCATTGGTAAAGATTCACTGAAGCCCCCTTTACACTGGACGGCGTCCTTTCTGCGTCCCTTAGTGTTGCCCCGTTAGAGAGTAAAAACAAATAATACTTAACGTGCCGACAACCGGCTGATCATTGAGCATTTATCCTGCAACCATGTGCCTCCTTTGTACAACCACAGCGATGCCAGTTTCATGGTCGCACAAAGGACGCAGAAAGGACGCCGTCCAGTGTAAAGGGGGTTTTACTTACACAAAGCAAATTTAGCCTGTTGGTTCACATGTCACAATATAAAACTATTGCCCCTTGGTTTTGTATGGAGACGTTTTTTCATAATTGGCTTATAATCCCTTCAACCAAATAAACAGCTCCGATACCCTTGCCTCGATATTTATTTTGTATGAAGACGACTCTTTGAGAATTGTCTTAATTTATCATCGCTGCAAACAAACACAGAACTCCCAGACAGCTGTTTACATGTCAAAATATGGGAACTTGTTAAGAGACAGGTTATGTTCATGTATTTAGTGTTGAGGACACTTGCAAAAGCCCTTATTGGATTTTGAAACACGACTATTAACACTTGTTGCATACACGAGAGCAATTTTCATAAAAAAGAAGTCCAGATAAAGAATCGTCGCATGGTATTGAATGATTCGATATAGTAGATTTTTTTCAGTCACTTTTATATTTCACAGAAGTCCATTTCACGGTGATGAATTATGCACCATTTCATTTGCTTAGGTCGTGTGAAATATTTATTGATTGTAGGGGATGGCGCTTCAACTTTTCACCTTATTTGACCTGTATTTTGTTCTAAACTTTTAACCTTATTTAAAGGTGCATATAAACCGAGTATCGGTGGAGCGTGGATTCCCAGTAACAAATGTAAACCACTTCTAGTAGTTTCTTATACGACGCAAATCAAGTCTACATGCCAAGGGAACAAAACTGAAGAAATCACTCGATCAGCCATAAAAAACTTTAGAACGCTCCTTTCTTTAAATTTTGGTCAGAAATTAAACGCACCTATCTCACCTACTTTACTACCCCATGTATATACAGCGTAGAAAGCTAACAGAAACCTGTAAAATACCATTTTTCGAGTAATATTAAACAATGTCTTTTGGTAATTCTCATAGTTATACTATTTGAAACTATATGCTTGCATTTGGTTGGATTTTGCGAAAAAAATGGTCTTAATATGCATCTTTAACCTATATTATGTTGTAAACTTAACCTTATTTAACCCGTACTTTGTTCATTGCTTATCACAATGTGCAGGTGCGTTACATTGGTATTGCTTGTGGGTGCGGCGCCTACACATACGTGTAGAAACACGCGAATTAGAACGACCCTTATCTGAAGGACGTATTTTTGTGTGCATGGAAATACAGTTTGCATCTCTAAATGAAAAAAAAATGCCGTTTTTTAAAGTAAATATCTGTATGCATCTTTGCAACTTTGATGCATGTCCGAACATATGTAAATTTAAATTTGAAAACTGTAAGTACAGCTTCATTTGTACTAATTTTTTAGTTTACCCGATCCTCTTGTTGAAACTTTTGGCAGTTATTGGCAAGTTATTGGGTAGGTCAAAGAAGCAGATGACAAGAAAAAATACAATCTAGCCAACAACGCGCCCAGCATACGGGGTCCACCGGCATCGTGTTACAGGTAGTTTAAGACCCATATTTATTTTTTATGATAATGAGTTAAAAATGTGCTGTTTCTCCAAAATGTCTCGTAATTTTCCCAGATTAAGGTTGTGGGGTACTCATCGGATATCTTAAATGAAAAGGAGTTGATACAGTTTTTTTCCAAATGTCACGTCATTTGTTACATTTTCTTAAAATTTCGTTGTATATATATCTCCATCCCCTCCCCTTTCTCTCTCTCTCTCTCTCTCTCTCTCTCTCTCTCTCTCTCTCACACACACACACACACACACACACACACACACACACACACATTTAACAGACCTCCAACTGTTTACATTTATCAATAAACCAGTGAAAATACCTTTAGGAACTCGAAATAACAACATTTAATTAAGATATGTTTTTTCTAAATGATGTAGTATATAATAAGAACAAGAAATATTTCTGAATTGTCGTTGGAGACATAATGTAAGCAACATATTACAATCAGGATAAAGTCACAAAGCTCCTAATTTTGACCGCCAGAAAACGTGTACGGATAACAGTGGGCAGAAGTTATGGGTAGGATCGTTATGGGGTCTCTCGATTTCCTCATACCGTAGCAGACACCTTGTGGCAAGCATGCTTTGCAAATAAACATAAGCGATTCGTATATACTTCCCATATATTCTTCTACTTTTTCTACCTTTTGTTATTTTATCAATGTCATCCAAATTTCATTTTCTCAATTTTTTATGAAACCCCTTTCCTTTATATATAAGTATATATATTTTTTGACTCTGGGAGCTCAGTTCGCCCTTGGACATGTCTGCTCCAAGAACGCTCTTTTTGGGACTGACCAGAAACAAAGAAGTGTACATTGATGTCATTTTGGATACATGAAGTAGGATTTGATTCATTTACACTGCTGTTGTGTATATTTAGTATGGTAAAATCAACATCTTAAATAGGTAGACTGTAGAAAAAAGCCTTCGTTAGGCCATTATGCGGAAAAGATTTCCAATAATTGTATAAATGTAATGTACTCTACAACTTCCAGCCAGGCGTTCTCATCTTGAAAACAATGTGGTTGCAGTGGAATGTATCTCACAATTTCACAATAAGCCCTTAATCCACATTTATACACTAGACTTTGAACTTTTAACGTACATTTGTGTGGGTTGCAAACCAATGCAGAATCAACGATCAAAGTAAACGTATATGACTTGTTTCTACAACAGGCATAAGGGAAGGGATCCGCATTTCAAACCGCAGGTACCAATATTAAACCATGTTGCACAGTCCTAAGACTTGGGCTTGATCCCAGAACCTATACATAAATTAACTGAAATTCTGATTTAGTTGGATGTTATTTTTTGATGTTATTTTTTGGTGATAAAAGAACTAGTTGCAAAATTGGATCATGTCTCCATGTGCTTTTGCCTGAATATGTTTGAAAGATAATCAACAATTTGAAGCTCACATTGAAATCTGTATTTTGTTAAGACAATTAAAGCCTCCAGCAGGAAAAATTCAGTATTTTATAAAAAAGTTTTATTTAATACCTACAGAACATGGATAATTGATAATTTCCAGATCATGTGAAAGCAATGTATTTTACCAAGGACGTGAAATGACGTCCTTGATTTTACAAAAATTAATACACACATGAATTATAGATTTTGACAATGCGCATGTATTATAAAAGTAGGAAAGCTGGTAAAAATATGACCTAGTAACATGTTTTTTGTGTACTTTTTGTTGTACTATTATCTACAAAGGTGACATGTTGCGGCGAAGTTCGCATTCGTTTCTCATACGTCTGGCTCGTGAAATTTACCAGGGCAATTATTTCTACCTTTGAAGTCCAAACAATTGAGATGCTATTTTTAATTTAACTAGAGTGCAAAAGTTGAAATATCTGTAACCCTTTTGTTTCACATCAAATAATTCCATTTTGTGTTTTTTTTTGGCTGTTTTAAATCAGTATGATTGACCATGGTTCCTCGATCGCGGAAACAGCTATACTCTGCGTGTATGACAAAGATGCATATGTATTCAGACTTTCCAAAAAGACTAAAGATTAAAATTCTCGTTGTTTGAGCAAAAAAACAAACAAACAAAAAAAAAAAAAAAAACAAAACAAAACAAAACAAAAAAACAAAAAAAAAAAAAAAACAAACAAACAAATATATATATATTTGTTACTGTTTGACCAGATTCAGAACCAGTTCTTCCGAGGACTGACGGATCCGCGGATCAAATATGGCCAACCCATTTGAAAGCCTGCAGCACAATCCCTTAATGGACACTGAATTGATTCCCCGCAGAGATTACGCCACAGGATTTCAATCAGGTCGGATATATCTGATCCGTTAGTCCGCGGATCAACTTTAGTTGTCAATGCGGACATATATGAATAACATTTAGACCCCATTTCCATAGATTTTTAGATCGATCTATCCCTAAGGGGAGTCTCACTAGATTACTGTTAGCTTGGCCGGCTTAAGCGTCTGTCCCGCCTACTAAAAGCTGTAAGGGGGTAATTAACTATGGTGTCCGCTCGGCTGACTGCAATTTAGCCTCAACCCCCAGGGAGTTAGGTCGATCTAAAACTTAATCTTTAGATCGATCTAAATCTCTGGGAAAGCCCCCTTAAACGTTGCAAGTTTGCTAAAGTGCATACAGAAGCCAGCTACCGCGAACAGCGTATAAACTAGTCACTTAATCATTCATGTGCGGTGAAATTCTTGATGCACCATCCCAGTAGACGAAACAAGCGATATTCAGGACAGATTTACTAATGCGTAAACAATTGGATACGACATGTCCGACTACTTCGTAGAAGAATGCCGAGTTCAAGGGGCTCATGGTTACTGCGAAAATCACTGTTAAAAGGAAACAACAACAACAAGATATTCTACTGATTGCACCTTTCCTAGCGATAAGAATTGCTGATAGTCAAACTCACGTAAACATGAAGAATTTAATCACACTTTGACATTAAGGTTTAAGAAAGAGAAAAAGTGTGCACATGAATTTATATGATACTCAATATGCTGCTTGCGTTCTAAAAAAAGTGAAGGAATATAAATCCAAAACATGGGAGAATTGATGCAAAATGACGCTTGATATTCTATATGATACTGAACATGTGCAGCATCTGCTTTAACAAGACAGCAAGTAAAAAAAAAAAAACTTAATAAAACCTACACATCGGGAAAATAGTGTGAAAACGGGGTCTTGGTTTTCATCTAGATAAAAGACGCTAGTAAATTCTAAGATATACATGTATATATACTGGATCACATAAATCCATCAAGGTGATCGTCAAAAGACAGCGGTGAAGGCTGCTATAGGGGTAGGCGTGCGGAGAGCATGAAGTACATTTCCTTACTTACAGACATTGCTTCTTTGTTCTACATTAATACTGATTGACGTCATCTACGTTTTTCTCCCTGTCCTCTTTCTCCTTCTAACGTGATCTGCTGCCATTGTTATTTTTTTATTTATAAATTGATAAACTAAAGTGACTGCTGGATTAATGAATTATACTATAACGCTTATTGTTACATTTAAACACTAAATCAAGAGAAAATGTCAGTGCATCGATTTATCGTGGGTATGCTCCCCATCCCTAATAAATAAGCTTCTTACTCACCGATAATGGCGTCATTTGACTATACCCCAGGTGGCGCTCAGATCGCACACACGTCAGTCTTTTGAATTATGAATTTGATAATATCACGATACCATTTCCCTTCCCTCGATTTCATACATGTTAATTTGCCATATGTCTTTTAATCTGACCAATCAGAAACTTCTGGAATGATTCACGAAGCTTGGTAGTGATGTCACTATAAAACCCCAATAGACCGTGAACTGAGTAGTCTTTGAGGAAATATATCAGATGAAGATGAAGATGAAGACTTTGGAGGCGATTATCTGGGTAAGTTACATGTACATGTATCTTTATTATTTCTAGTAGTGGAGGAACACAAGACACATATACAAAAAAGCGAAAAATATAGCATTCTCTCTTTTAAGATAAATGTTGATTAGACAGCTAGGGCAAAGTGATTCGGCCGCTTACTCGTATGTAGAAATTCGTACGCGTATACAAAAGGACAGCAAAACGGAAGAAATCCACTAATGAAATACTTGGACAGCTAAGGTGTCATACTTCTGCTTTAAGAAAAGCCTAATAATTATTTGATACATTTTAAGTGCGGCGTTTTCTGGCTTTAATCGTGTCATCATCATCAATAATAATAATAATAATAATAATAATAATAATAATAATAATCCTCACTGGTACTAAAACACAGTTTACAAAGACTGTGGCCAAGGCAATCTTGGTTTTTAATATACCGTGATAGCTTCAGGGGTAAATATAAGGAATGCGAAATCATATTAGTGGTTATTTATTCAGATATGTTGACATATGCTATATGCGGGCTCTGGCAAAGCAATTAAACTCTTATTCTCGTATCTCCCGTTTGATAAACAAGTCTAATTTTATAAAGCAACTGAATCTGAAAGTATCGAAAAGGCAATATTGAGTTTAAATGGCAAGTTACAAAATGTGTCATTTGTTCGAAATTGATTAACTACATGTATATACATGTATTTTTGCAACAGGTTTTATGACACAACCAACTACATAAACACAAATAGGAGAAGGTCATTAGCATTAAAGAGCACATGTAATCTTCTGCATTGATTAGCAAGACATAAAGACATATTCAAATAGACTGAGCAGAGTTGAAAAAAATAGCTAGTTCTATTTTATATTCATATGATTTGACACTTAAATTAAATACAAAACCATTGTGTTTGGCATTGGAAAAGGTTGCCTTCATATTCATTGGTTAAATTAGTGTGCCATGGTGATCGCAGTCCTGTAAAAGAAAATAGATAACCTTTAATGTAATCAGCGATGTCAGAGAAGGGGTCTTTTTCCTGAGGATTGGACCTTTTTATCCTGTCAGTTAACTCAAATTGAGAAATAGATAAAACGATGAAAAACTCGTGATGGGGAGAGTTTTTTTCTGCAACCAAATACAAATCTCCCAAACACCCCATGCCTTGCTTCGTGACACTGACAGGGGAGAAACCCAAACGAAGGACAAGAAACATTCTGCTCTATTGATGTTGAATTTGCAGAGCAAAGTTCAGCAAAGTCACAAGTGGACCATAACTACATTCTACCAGGGCCGCAGTTATTATTTTGTGGACATTTAGCTGCGCAACCCTGTAACCTTTGGCCAGATGGAAGCAATTAAATCTGTACGCGTGCAGGTGGCATTGTACCCGCTGTGCCGAAGCTCAGTGGGAGCCGATGTCATTATATGTGTAACGCTCGTTACGCAGCTTGTCTTTTCTGTCTGCTGAAACAAGTGGTTTGAAGGAACACCCTGAACTATGTCCCAAAATATAGATCTTCTATCCCAGCCCTGAAATAACAAGCCATTATTCATTAGGGGCTGTCACAGATGAGCGGTTAACTGGTTTGATTGCTGTCAAGGGGACTTGACAGGGACTTGATGAGTGACGGGGCCTGAGTAGTTACGTAAACATGTACAAGTCATGTAATCATTGATAAGTGGCAGTGTCTGAGTAGTTATGCAAACATATACAAGTCATGTAACCTTCCTTGAGATTTCAGTACAATGTCACAGAACAGAAAAGCCATCCATTTACCTGTAACCAGACACGCATCTGTAAATATCTACTGAATATCAATCTGTGGCCCTGGTAGACCATGGCAGTTAACATGTCAGACAATTAAGCTGATTACACTGAGTGCACTTTACCAAGAATTCCCTGCTGAGTTTGGTTGATCCAGCTAGTTCGGTGTTATTTACCCCAGCCCTGAAGTAACAAGCCATTATTCATAGGGGGCTGTTTTTATTGTCACAGATGAGCGGTTAACTGGTTTGATTGCTGTCAGGGGGACTTGACAGGGACTTGATAAGTGGCAGTGCCTGAGTAGTTATGTAAACATGTACAAGTCATGTAATCATTGATAAGTGGCAGGGCCTGAGTAGTTACTCAAACATATGCCAGTCATCTGATTATCCTTGAGATTTCAGCACGGTGCCATAGCACAGAAACGCCATCCATTTAAACAGAGACATATCTGTTAATATCTAGTCAAAAATCAATCCGTGGCCCTGGTATAGGGTACACCATTACAGCCAACATGTCAGACAATTACGTTGATAACACTGAGTGCACTTTACCGAGAATTCCCTGCTGAGTTTGGTCGATCCAGCTGGATTAATGTTTAAATCTGAACGTGGTCTAACACCCCATTCTCATAGATTAGATCGACCTACATTGGATCGACCTAACTCCCTGGGGGTTCACGCTAAATAGCTGTCAGCCGGGCGGACACGAAAGTTAATTACCCCTTAAAGCTTGTAGTAGGCGGGGACGGACACTTAAGGGGGATTATCTGACAGTAATCTAGTGAGACTCCCCGCGGTGATAGATCGATCTAAAAGTTGTGAGAACAGAGCCTAAGTGCTTAGAGAAGTCATATCGTTGAACTGCTCTTGGAAAATGGCCGC
Organism: Lingula anatina; assembly: GCF_051362555.1. Taxonomy (NCBI): domain Eukaryota; kingdom Metazoa; phylum Brachiopoda; class Lingulata; order Lingulida; family Lingulidae; genus Lingula; species Lingula anatina. Next base: position 1,238,178 of record NC_141776.1, read on the forward strand.
GATCCACGCACATTTGTTTAATGTGTCCAATACCTAAGGCAAATAATAATTAGATATATCATAGGCCATCTTGAACAAAACAATCATAGCTTATACATGTAGTTATCCTATTTGAGAAAGATTTTGCACATGAAGCTACAGATCTATTTTGCGTTTCAGTCTGTTTATGTGCAATTTCTGCTGAAGACAAAAAAAGTTCACTAACTACAAAATATACTTGCTGTTTACCTCTATAGATACTGATTAAATGCTTGGCTTGATTGGACTTGGAAAACAATTCATATGACGCCCAAACTCGTTGCTACCTACTTACATTTGTGTTGAATTTGTGATATTTACATGCATTTGCATAATATAAACATAATTTAAGTAATAACTTTTGATGAAATTTTAAATCTTGAGAGATGTTTGGAATGAGAGGCCAACAATGGCCATCTTGAACAATAATCTTGCAAAGATATACCGAATTCCATATTTTAATTCGACAATTGGAGACTTCGTTATAAGGTGTACGAATAACTGTAAAGAAATGCAAAAAAAAAAAAAAAAAAAAAATCTTATGATAGATAATGATTGTTCGATCTACTGTATTATAAATCGCAAGTACTTGCTCTGTGAGTTATTATGATTATTGTTATTATCATCATTATCATTATAATTAATTAATTAATTTATTATTATTATTATTATTATTATTATTATTATTCCGTTTAAATGCAGGTCATCTTCACGACGTGGACCATACACAGTTCAGTAGGGTTTCACACCGCAGACAATGTTATACCTTTACCTTCGGAGGAATATGTGTACAAGTGCCCGGTCCCAGGCGTCTTGGTTGCTACTGACGACTTGACGCCATTCGCTGAAATCGGAGTGGGCAAAATCATTACAAGCGAACAGAGCGGTGGTGTTTGCCACAAGGTGGTCAGAATGAAAGTCGACGGTAAGTTAAACTTGCGCTGTGCGATATTAAATTAAAGACTTTTCACATCCCTTACGAAAAAGTCCTATAGGATCCCATAAGATCCTATAGGATCCTATAGGAAATTGGGCCAATTTCCTATAGAATCCTATAGGATCTTATAGGATCCTATAGGACTTTTTCGCTAGGGATTGAGCGTTAGACCTTAGCGATAGGGCTGTACGGTATGATTTGAGAAATGTATAAGACAATAGCCTGAGTATATAAAGAATTTCAGGACAGCCGACAGGAAGACAGACAGAAACCATCAGGGGATTAAACGGCTTTGTTTTTAAGTGGGGTCGGCCATATTTAGTTGGCGGATCAGTTGGTCCTCGGATCATGTGTTCTGAATGTGCTCCTGGGCTGCATTCACAACAGCGGACTTACTGGTCTGCGGATCAAATATGGCCGACCCACTTGAATGCTTGTTGCATAATCATAATCTATTCAGTGTCTATAAGGGAATTAGACGGCAAGTTTGCAAATGGGTCGCCATGTTTGAATCACTGGCTATATAGACCGCTGTTCTGAATGCGGCCTATATAGGGACTCCGTTAGGTGAATATGTTACCCAACAAATATTGTATTACAATTGTCAACCTCACAATGTGGATTGGTCCAGTTAAGTGCCCTGCTCCATCAGATAAAAAACAAAGCAAGGATAAAACGATCGATGTAAAAAGGGTGTAGAGCTGCATCTGGAACCGAACCAATTTCGCAACCGTCGCAAAATTCGTTTAGATGCAAAATGTGGCGCTACCAGGGATTTAAATGATAAAGAGGTGCATACAATTCGCCTATCATTTCCGATCAACGGAGCCCTGCGTAGTTAGGCCTATAATTGATGATTTTTAAATGTCTTTTGTTTTTGATTTTATAGCTAAATTCAATCCACGTCTATACATGGTAATCCATGTCGACAGAACAACCCCAGGGTCATTTTAACGGTAAAATAGTTTGTATCTTCAACGTACACAAATGTAACAAAAGTTACAAACGTGGACGCATGCTTTGTACATGTATATTATAAAGAAATCCTTAATCGTTTCCTTATGTTCAATGCTGAATATAGGTGCCGTCAAGCTACTTGCGACACAAGAAGTTACAGGTAATGAGTTATTCACCGACGTGCAGGATAACGACGTCCTCGATGTGGTAGAGGTGATTCCCAGTCTGAAAGCAATCGAACACGAACCCGAACCTTGCCTTTACCACACTCTTATGAATTACAATCCTAACATGCAACCGGTCAGCCTGAACGGGTTTGACTACAACGTTTATTCCTACAACGAAGCAGACCCGAGCTACGATCCAAACCTGCCGGGTGGGACTCCGCCGAGTGAATTTGCTCACGTGCTCATCTTAAGCAACGTTACAGTGCACAAACTACAAGGTAAAGTATGTCGTCAACTCCGTGTGATCTAGGCCCCCTTTACACTGGACGCGCACCATCCTTCTACGATCTTTGTGCGACCATGACACTGGCATCGCTGTGGTCGTAGAAAAGAGGCACATGTATCGCTTTGGTTGCAAAATGAATTCTCAACGATCGGCTAGGGGTCAGTATGTAAGGTATTATTTTTTTACTCTCAATCGGGACCGTAGTACGAGACGCAGAAAGGACGCCGTCCAGTGTAAAGGAGGTTTTTAAGTGGCTGATTTAAACCAGCATATAATATATAAATGCAGGCATATGAAGTCAAAAGTCAACCAGGGCGGTTTGAATTCCTTTAGTAGAAGAAACACGATAATTTAAAATCTTCTTTTATGATCTTTATAATATTTTAAATGTAAACTTTTCAGATATTTCTATAAGGAAGTGCGTCGGACATAAGTATGATATAGAGCACAGGGAAGAAGTGGATTCTCATTATGCAGTAATGAGGGTAGAAGAGGCCCCTCCCGTGAAACCAGGAGATATTATAGTTAGCAACGACTGTGAAGGATTTGTGGAAACTGTCAGCAGCGTGCAGAGTGGGGACAGAAGTTCGTACATTCGATCGGACTTGACTCACTGTGAAATATTTGAAAACGGGGACACTGCATTGGAGTAAGTTTTCTTCACTGGAAATTGCTTTTAAATTGTCTGTTTTTGTTTGAATTGAGAGAGAGAGAGAGAGCGAGAGAGACCGGAAAAAATAAAATAGTAAGAATGGAAGGCCAGGAGAAACTGTACATCTGTAAATGTACACTTTGGAGTCAAAACTATTATTTGGTAGAAAAAATATAATGAAGTAGTTTTCAGCGGAATTGCATTCGATTGTTTGGATAAATGACGAGTCATAAAAGGCAATTTTTTTATGTTGGTAATAATAATGACAAGAAAAAAATGTTATCAGAGTCGGTTAGACTAAGAACTTGAACTTGACTCTGGGATATTATTATGCATCGTAGTTTGAATTCGAGATGGAGTCGATGTAACGTGACAGAGAGTCCCCTGTTGTTACACTATTGTGAGACCAAACACTTACCAGTAGCAACTAAAGTACATTCTCTAATTTAAAACGTACACTTATAATGTAACAATAAAGTGTGAATGACATCACTGTTATAAAATAACATAAATGCCATATGCTTACTTTTTTGCTATAGTCTAAGGTTTCCTAAGCGAAGGTCCTGCCTGTCTCACTACTTTTAAAATGTCTGCCTAACTCGGCACAGAAAAGGCTAGAGGGTCACGAGGACTACTTCTCACTTATGCAAATTATAAGTGGAGAGGCTGAGATTGTGCTAGTTGTGCTTCTAGTACTTCCGGTGCAATCACTGCAACTACAATATCTGTTGTCATAGTCTGCTAAGCGCGTAAATCAATACATTTGAGAATTTTGGAACTGGCAGACATTGCAATTAGAGCTTAGGCTGCATTCGCAACCCTAGTTGTTCCTTGGGCTAACAGATCTGCGGATCAAATATGGCCGGCCCACTTACCACGAATTCCCAGCAGGCAATCTATGCACTGTATATTGGGCTATAATAGTGCAAGTTTTAAAGTTAGTCGGCCATATTTGATCCGCGGACATGTTAGTCCGCGGACCAAGTTTGGCTGTGAATGCTATTTTTCTCCATCACAAATAAATACGACCTTTTTTCCTCACTGCTTTTTTTGCGTTTTCAGCATTAAAAGTTGGACTCGGAGCCCCAATATCACGTCCTGCGCAGGCGGAAATGGAGAACCCGGTATAATGATAATGGATGGACCAATCAGCGGATTACAGAATGATGACGTCATCGTCGGAAGGAGATGCAGGCCAATCGTTGGTGAGGTGAGATGACAAAGACAACTAGGACCGCCTTAATTGAGGGTCCCACTGGGAATTTTCGTTACCCGTGAAAGCCACTTTTTTATTTCCCAATACGCGCGAAACATTTCATATTATTTAGCGTGATTCGTGAAGCACCCCATTCCCGTGACTCGTAGATTTTTATTCTTCGACTTCCGTGAAACAAAGTCATCATAGTCGGGGATTCGTGATTTTCAGGATACAGTATTCGACTCGCATTATTAGTGAAACAAGAATTAAATGCTTTTACTGTTAATTTATTGTATTATTTACCGTGAACTGTGACCACTAACCCCCCCACCCCCCGACCAAATGGACCCTGGAACTTAATTTGAATGGTCAACCATTTGGAATTGAAGAAAGTTTTTGGACTAAAAGTTTAGACCAATTTCCAGACCAATTTTTTTTTGTAAAACGTCCCTTGCGGCCTTCTCTATATTTATACCTTTTATTAAATCATAAACATCCCCAGAAATGCACTGCATGACGTCACGCTTAGCCCACTGCGCATGCGTGCACTTTTAATGAGTTGCTAGATTGCCATAGGAAAATGAATGGGTTCACGATTCGTGGGTAATTCGTGATAAACTTATGGCCTGATGCCGATAGACAGCAACGTTGTGCTATGCTTCAAGCAACTCCTGACCAAATATCGCTAGGGTTTAAAAAAAAATCCGTTGTACACACGTACTAAGAAGTTTGCCGTGTATTGCCTAGCCTACCCTCAGCAAAACGCACATATTTTCAGAAATAGTGATTTTCGACAGTAGATTCACTCAGAAACAAAGGCAAACTTATTCGTTGCCGATAGCACCAGCAGATACACTGTAGCAGCACCATACAGAGTCTGATTAAAAACTTATCATGGCAATTGAAGAACTTTTACCACTGTACAATGGAGTCCAAAAAAAGCACTTGGCACAAATGTGAAACTGCCCAGTGCAAGGCCAAGAATTCAATCAGTATTTTCAATCATATTATCAGATTCTACATAAATTGACTGACAATATCACTACTCAGTATTTAACTAATCTCTTAATCCAAAATTCCTATCATCATTTAATAATAATGCAAAATTCTTCTTTCAGATTGCTATTTATTTTAAATTTTAATGCTGCAACTGTTCCAAAATAATCTTGTAGTAAAGGAAAAATGCAAATAAGAAGTGGAAGACCAATTTTACCCACATTATTCAATTATTTGAATATAAAAATAATAAGATCACGATTTTTAATCGTTAAAACAAATTAAAATAATCTTTCATGAACTCTTTCTTGAATAACATATTGAACAAAATTAAAGTTATAAATTAGTGGTAATGGCTTATTCTGGAATATATGACCTCTGCACATCATCAGTACCCGACTTGGTACAGCATAGTTACTACTTGGATACAGAGTTAGATTTAATAATGGAACAATAAGAACAATATATATTACAATAAACTTCTCTGCACATGTCAGACGCTTGTTACCATGAAATAACACTACTTGATAATGGGCTGAGCACTTATCACAGAGTCTGTGTGCGATGCCATTGTTGTGCTGTGATCGGCTAGTTGAGTCACGTGAAGCCTTACTGTAGCGCCCTCGCGTATCGCGTGAATGCTGCGCATTTCTGGCCCTGATTTGCGCTTGCATCACGTACGTGTGCCAATATTTCTTGCTTTTGTAAAGTATAAGTATCAAGTATCAGATTTTTGATGTCAATTGTCGTTATACATGTAAAAAACACCATTTTTAACATGTTTGAGTTATCCCAAAATTAATATCTTAACATCAAGCTTACAATGTGCTTGTAATTATTTCATAAGGCATTTTTTCTAATGATTTTAGAAAAAAACATCAGATCATTTTATTGCGTCCTTTTTTATTGTCAATACATTTCGTTACAAAATAAAATCTTTATGGAATGCGCCATTTAAGAATTGAGTAGTTATTATGACAATGTTTCCCACCGGCGTTTTCACCAAGTTTGTTACTACAGACCTATTCACAACTTGATACTTTATTAAAGGTGCTGCGAAATGTCACGAACGGAGACTATGTGCTGATCGAGTATGCTGCCGTCGTTGTCATCGACGTGAGCTCTCACCAAGTACGAGTGGTCAGCGAACACCAACACTTTGAAACCCACAGGAGGATAAGACAATTGGACCATACCGGGACAAACATCTTCCCGACGTCGATGTCAGTGACAGTGGCACAGTCTACGGTGAGTTGTGTGCAGTTCTGGGTAGGCACTGGCATAACACTTACGTAAACGCTTGTAAACGCGTGCGCACGCGCGCGCTCGCGTGCACACACACACACACACATGAAAAAAAAATAGACATACATGTACACGGGGCGACATGTGATAGAGACGTTTGTTGTATTCATGTTAAAAATTGCCAAACAAAAACGACATACACTGCTGAATACATCGTGTATTGTATGTTGCAGTCCAATTGCAGCGTCTTCAGTGCATCGGCGAGCGTGAACTTTCTAACCCAGCTACGTATGAGCCTCTTTCTGAATACCTCTTCGCCGTATATAGATGGCGCTGATTTTAACATTTCCACAACTGTGAATTACGCTGTCAATTTTCGTACGGATTTCAATTGCAGGTGAGTCTGACGCATTTCTTTCCATTTTGGTTTAGCTTGTTTTCAGATTGCTGTTTTCAAATGTGATTGGATTTAGATAAACAGGAATTTTAGAAAGCTAAAATATACAAATTAACCATTAACCTTTACTTATATCTGATGCTTCTCTTATGCAACTTTCTAAGCCAATGTCACAAGTGCATTTGATACACTGACGAAACCATTGGACAAAATGTGTAACATGCGTAGTCGTAATTGTGTTTAAAAAATGAAAAAAAATTAGTTGCAGTGACCAAGAAAGTCTCATTGAAACCCAAATAAGGAAGCTTTGGTAATTTGCTTCTTAATCACCCTTCTCAATTTTGTTCCAGTGATAATCGGACTGTTACCATACCAACAGGACCCCCTATATTACGCTTCAATCTTGCGCTGTGTGCGTACAGCTTTGGTTTTCCAATGCGTATAGTTTGCCTCCCAATGGCTGTGTACGCCACGATAAGTGGAGAATTCACCATCAATACACAGGTACAGACTTTTATTCCATAGTGCCTTTACACGTACTAATGAACGATTTTCGTGAATTTTTAACTTTAAAGGAATGACGAACAATGTATTTTATTCTTACAATTTTCCTTCAATGATTACTTTAATATATATATTTTAATCTTATCCCATCTTGAATAGTATATCTTTTATAGTATAGCGTTTGAAGATAGGCGAGGAGATGTTACATATTTGCACTCATGTTGTAATTGTTTTGTTTCAATATGATATTATATGTCAAGGGTGTATATCCAGGATTATTTGAAGGGGGTGGTCCGATTTTTTTATGATTGACAAGCCTAGGTTGCGGCCGACCCTCGCCCTCTTGGTAAAGAGAGCGGTATTGGTGCTTTGGGGGGCAACTGTGGTTCACAAAGTTAAAATTCAATTTTCAAGAGGGGAATATTGGGTTTACATTCTTTCGAAACCGAAAGATCTTTTAATCTGTTGACTTCAGCGAGAGTCCCCTTGGAGTCAGTTTCAATTTTCTACGACGTTAGTTGTGAAAGCACAGTGAACATTAGGCCCTGCTCATATATTATCATATATTATTATATGTTAACATATATTTGCGATATACTTATTCAACTGTCATTGTGGTACGTGAAGTTTTGCTCAATTTCACAAGTTCACTTCGAGCTGTTTAGACAAATCAAAATGAATCATTTTAACTAGGTTAGACAACTTTCTATGTAATTTCCAGACTATTAGGTTTTTAATTTCAAGAAGTGGAACGGTATAGAGTTTGCGCGATGTGAATAGGGTCCAGAATCTAATTAACCACATCCCACAAACAATATCGCACGCAATGGCAGATTTCACTCTTGTTTGGAAAAGAACTCTTAATAAATATCTTATTGCACATGGGGTAAGCAGTCTCTTAAAACTTGAAACAAAATGTTAATATGTTTTCTTATAATATCCTAGGGAAGCGGGTTCGTAACATATCATCTGCAGCGCACTGGCAATGTGCAATTCAGCGCCTCTTGGAAAGAGAGCGAAGGAACCTCACACACGCCACCTGTCGTATGTATTTTTGCATAAATCGTAAGAATACTTGTGTTCTTCCCCGGTATACGTTTTCTCGCCAAATCTATATGTTATTTCCCTCGAAGAAAATTTTAATTTCTCCTACTTAACGGGTCTGTCTTTTCATTTGTTTGTACACATATTCATCTATGTCTATGTTTGTCATTTTTTTCCTTTATTTTCAATCTTTTGATATTTTTTTCTGACAGTGTCGTAGGCCCTAACTTCTCTACTTTCTTGTCCGTTTTTGTGAAGATCTTTATCTCTGTATTTTATAGTTTGATAAATATGTTTATCTCTTCTTTCTTTAAGTACCACATGTCGTCTTCGGCACCAACGTATGATGGGACCCTCATTGCAGGCGGAACCCGGTCTTTCACTGAATTACGACTCAATACGGGGTTGTTTTTGAGCTATCCACCACAGGATTGGAATACCACGTTCGCTTACTTTTTGGGAGGAGCAGAACTGACGGCAACCATTGTTAGAGAATTGATAGAGGATCTGAATCTTCCCGTAGAATCAGGTAAGCGAGAATGTTATTGAATTTAAAATACCAAGTCGGACACTTTTTCTTCAGGTGTCTTATTAACTAGATTTAATATATGAGGTTGTTGGCAATCGGCTAGTGCCATTGGCGGACACCAACGTTTTCTTACCAAGGTTGACTTCGCCGTGGCCTGACCATTATCGGAACAAGAAAAAATGCTGAATTACGAGCCACAAAAATATCGCAAACATTTCAGTTTGCACCCCCCTCCGAAATCTACTCCGATCGTTCAGCAAAACTGACGTTTCCACTTCTTGACATCTCAGTGATATGACTATTTTTGTAATATTTATAACTGCGTCATATCAAATGATATGACGCAGTTATAAATATTACAAAAATAGTCTTTTTTGTGTGCTTTTTAAATTTTTTTCTGTTGATGATCCAAGCAACTCATGTATTTCTTACTAGTACATAAGGATATTTTCTTGGCATTGTTATTCTTACCTCGTTCACATGAACGGTACTTGTATTTCGTTTTTGTTTATGATTTATACATGTAATACTCATTTCTCATTTGAGAATTCGTTTGGCCAGTGAGGCTTTAGTCCCCCTTTTTGAGAGACAAATCTCACCAGGGGGCGACACGGACAGTAGGTGCTGGTTCCAGGGTCACCTAAGCATATTTGATAACTGCTTTTACCACATCAGGTTTTGTACAAATTTACAAACGAATAAATAAATGATTACACAACCAAATTTACGATCCCAACCCTCTACCTAGTTAATTCTCTCTCTCTCGCTCTCTCTCTCGTTTGATTATGATACGATAATGATATTACATTGCAGCACCCATTTTGCAAATTTCCTTGGAGACGCCTGTCAGGGCCAAAGTTGATGTCCTTTCCTGCCCGGACCCTGGACAGTGTAATAACGACACGGACAACGTGAAGGTGTCTGTGAACGCGGAACACCCGGCAGAGGTTGTAGGGACGCTCCAGCCGTACGACTTGCCGACGAGATTCTTCCGAGAGGCTGGCCAGGGCTTCACTGGATAGTGAGTGGTTTAAAAGAGTTTTTATTATTGTGCCAGATGATATCGAGAGAGAGAGAGAGAGAGAGAGAGAGAGAGAGAGAGAGAGAGAGAGAGGGAGGGGTGGACCTCAACAGAAAGAGAGAGGGAGAGAAAATTAAATATTGAAAGAGAGGTACATGTAGAGCTCATCAAACACACACACACACACACACACACACACACAGAGAGAGAGAGAGAGAGAGACAGCGAGAGAGAGAGAGAGAGAGAGAGCGAGAGAGAGGAAGATGGGTAAATAAAATAGAGTGAGTGAGAGGAGAAGAGGTAAAAGCATGTGAACAAAATTATTGTCATATCTAGTTACACTTAGCTTAAAACACGACTTTAGCTACATGTACTCTCCAGTTTATCTTAGCTTTAAACGCGACTTAAAGATCATTTAAGATGACGATTAAGAAGTTCTGATGGAACGAAAGTACAGAACAAAATATTAGAAGATAATTTAGATATCTAATAGTGAACATTTTAATATACACATCTAACAGTGTGGTACATTGATGGTATTTTTTTTTCAGCAAATGTTTTATAACGTCACTGAGACCCAATTGTTCTAGTGGCGGAGGAGATGAGAGAGGTGACCCACACGGGGATTCCTTGGACCACAAGCCATTCAGTTACGGCGATGCCGGCCTGTTCCTGTTAAGCAGAGTGGCTGAACCTTATCGGGTATGTTTTGTCTTGGTCAACCCTGCCCGTAGCTTCATTATCCTATATTTATCTACCAGTCGTCATGTCGCTCTGTTTAGTGGTTATCTGCGTTTGTTACGTAGTAATTGCACCTTTGGTTCTTTCTTTCATATTGTGTGTCAGTTAATCTGCCCCTCTGTCTGTGTCTGTCTGTCTGCCTGTCTGTCTGCCTGTTTGTCTGTCTATGTCTGCCTCTCTGTCTGTGTCTGTCTGACTGCTTGTTTGTCTTTCTGTCTGTTTGTCTGTCTGTTAGTCTGTCTGCGTGTCTGTCTGCCTGTCTGTTTGTCTGCCAGTCTGTTTGTCTGCCTGTCTGTTTGTCTGTTTGTCTGCACAAGAATCCGTCTGTGTGTGTGTCTTCAAGTGTAACACCGTATTAAACTACCTATTTACCTCTTGGTGAACCTGTTTGACTTCCAATATTACCATTCATAATTTTTTTCATCGATACTTTTTAATAATCATGTATGAAACAAAATCCTTATGCTGTTTTTAAGGCGTATATTAATAATGAGGAGCTAGGCAGTGTTAAAGTTATTCAGAGGATGGGGGCCCGGGGGGGGGGGGGGGGAGCTTCTCTTGACAAGGTGGGGAATTGTGGCGATATCTGATAGCTATATCCATCACAACCATCTATCATTTTCTTGAAACAGTACAGCATCCCGTTACAATTCCCTGTTCGTAAATGGTAAGTCATACGTAGTGATTGGGCTTAATTGTGTTTTTTTTTACCCAGGGTGACGTAGAGACGTTATTCAAGATTGTCAGTAAAGCAGTAGCTGCAAGAGGAACATCATTCGTGGAAGCTGGGCTAATGTTTATATACGGGAAGAAAATCATGGTTTCGAACACTGGCACTGCGCAGGTAAAGTGTATTTTCATTTTATGAAAATAGGTGGGCCATATTATGAAAAGTTTGTCAAGCGATTCTGAATCGCGCCGTTATGTGACCAGAAAATTGAGCTTAGGCAAAAAAAAAATATTTTGCCACGAGAATCACATAATTTCCTTTCAAGATTCGGACACCAGAAACCTGTATTTGATTTCAAACATCTGAACTAAGTGATGCAGGGATAAAAAACGTAGAAAATAACATGGCGGCACTTAGGACGTATTAAGTCCATCTAGGCAAGACTCAAGTAGATGACGAATCGCCAATTATACCCAGAGAGGTAGAATACGTCGCAAAAGTGGTCGAGGTAGACAACGAAAGGCCTTCCTTCCATGCCAATTTTGAAATTCCAACAAGACATATATATAACATAATGTATATACATGGGCGGATCCAGGATTTTTTAGGGGGGGGGGGCGCGAATACGACACCGATCTCCCCCCATCTTGGCATGGGGTTCGGGACCCTTTGAAGGGCCCAAAGATACGTATTTTAAAAGGCGAACGGTGTTATTTTGTACGGTTTAGAAGTATGATTCTGCTAGCCAAAATTCTGATTTCAAGAGGGGACCAGTAGTGTGATTTTTTTTCAGAAATTGTAGGGGAGGTCAGGGCCCCCCTGACTACCCCCAGATTCACCACTAGCAGTGCAAATAGGTGTCCTCAGGGCTGCTGTTCTCATGAAAATATTCCTATAATTGAACTTTTAATTTTTATACAGGAAATGTGTTATTATTTTTTGTCATTTAAGGTCGACGATCAAGAGGTGACACTTCCTTATGAAGAAAATGGAATTTCTATCAAATTAGTAAACAAGTATTACCACCGCCGCGGAAAGCAAGGGAAAACTGTCAACGAGCGAGCCATTTCCATTCAAACTGCTGCGAAAATTAACCTTATAGTCAGTCTTAAGAGGCACTACCTCGGTCTGACCTTACCCGGACATTACCGAGGTAAAGTGGAAGGGTTATTTGGGAACTTCGACGGTGATCCGACCAATGATGAAAGAACGTGTGACGGGAGAGACCTCAGCCACGAAATACTTCCCAAGGCTGAAAAATGGAAGTTAATGGCGGAATCTTGCTTAGTGGACGAGGACGGGGAGTAAGTTACAGGCCATTCTGATTTTGACCTAGATCTATTTAATGTATGTTGTAGGTGAACTGAATTCGATGTGTGTATAAAATAACGAAAACTAAAGCATTCTGTTCATGTTTAATTTTAACATATTTTTTAATCTTTTTCTAATTCATCGACTTTGCCTTTTTAATTCATTGTAATATAAAATACATATTGATTAATCATTGTGCACGGTTGATGAGACGCTTGTTAAGCACTGAAATTATTCTCATAATAATAATAAATATTCGGTTTATCTTTTTTGTTTAACTCTATGTGTTTTGGTATTTTCCATCAGATTGATAAACGAGGCTCAAAGAAGAAAAAGAAGAAAGAGAGAAGACAAATTCTAGACGAGAAACAACGTGTGCTGACAGAGACGGACATCACTTGAAGATTCCCGCGACACACCACACACGAAAATGTTGTGCTCACATATATACACTGACAGACAGTCATTATCGATTTACAACTGAATTCAATACACTCCTTAACCCTGTGTACAATATTGCAACTTTTTTTACCTTTCTTTTTAGCGCTCGGCAATCACACAATGCCACGCATTTTGAGGTCAACCACTGGAGAACCATTCAATGCAGTGTCACACCAAGCACAATACGATGTCACACCTAACACAATTCGATGTGTCACCCAACACAATGCTCTGTCACACCTAACACAATGTAATGTCAAACCTAACACAATGACACAATTCCTGAATTGTTTGACTTAACACACAGTCACATCGAAGACGCCATGCAATTCACAAAGCGACTAAATTTGACACCTGACGAGACACTTGACAATCAAAACACTGTCACCCAAAACACACGTGCTGTCTCAATCACAACGATATTCAACATGACACACGGACACGTTGTAGACTTTCTCAAGCAGCGGGAAGATGAATAGGACGAAACAGCCTTTCTTGCTCGTTTAATTCTAATCGTTTTAACCCACTTCTGCGATCTGCAACTTAAGGGATTAGATGTATTAGTTAATTTGTATAGATTTTAACACGCTTTTAAAAGAATGGTTAAAAGTATTATTAATGTATACTGTATGCACGGCTAAAAAAATATTCCAAAGTCCTATTTGCATGTCCACCTACCCTGCAAAAAGATAGGTATTCTATATATCAGAACATCTTTTGCCCTTATGCTACACTTCCTTTGCCAAAATGTGGAAGGATTATATGCATGACATGGGTGTATGGGTATTATTCCATTCTTGTGCCATCCCTTCTTAACATACCTAGTATACGTGGAGGGTTATTGTATATTTGCATGTACATGTTCCAGCGCATCTTGTATGGGCATTTGTACAATTGTATTTTTCAGGTTACAGGTGGAGGGATAAAACCAACCACACACAAAACTCTTCCGGTCATATTTTTAACATTTTTCGGTCTAGGCGTGACTACGGGATCCGATTCACTGCTAGCAGCATAACCAGTATACCGTATAATTCCACATCCACACGGCTTACATCCTTTTATTCCAGCACCCAAAAGGTGACAGCACATCATATTTGGTAGAGCTACACGTGTGTTACAGGTTGAAAATTATTGAATATTTTATCATTTTCTGACTTCAAAATTAGTCAAATGTGATTAACAGAGGACACCTCGTTTGTTTAAAAATGGGCAAAGTTACTTTTGTCCATGGTTTACCACATTGCCATTTGGTGGGAGAGGGAGCACAGGTAAAACAGGGATTAACTTCGGTATATGTTATAGGAGGAGTCGGTTTGATTTGGCGCTGAAGAAAGAAAACGATTACATGTCCAGTATTACAAATGTGTGGGATACAGTTTTCATTACCATTTGGTTAGCGTTAACCGTTCATGTAGGAACGCCGCCATTGGGAACGCAAGCACACAGCTGCTGTCGAACCAATGTATTGCCATGAACAGCCCGTGGCGCAGATAATGCTACTGAATCACCATGAATAATGAAATGATCAAAAGGAATTTAAAAAATACCAGTGCAAGGAGCCGAATCAAAAATCATGGACCTATATGATCTGAAATGACCCAGATTTTAGGGTAACAGCACCAAAAATTAAAAAAGATTACAGCGCAATATGAACATGGCACGAACGATAATTTACAATATGACACAGCACTGATTTAAAAAGGAAGAAATAGAATCTGAGCCTTTATCTGACAATGAAACTGTTTGACGTTGTAAAAAAGTGTCACTTAACTTTTTGTGATACTTCAAGGCGAATTGATACCGCATTGCAATGACAATATTCATCTAATGGTGCCATTGACAATAAATTAACAATGTGTAACGTCATACAAGAAAAACTGTGGGAATGCGTACTTTTATGATGTTTATGGGATACTTGACAAAGTAAACGGAAAATACGAATCACAACGTTTGTTTGTATTTCAATTACTACAAAGTTAATTTAAAAGGAGTTAAAAAACGGAAAGAATTGTTGAATTTTAGTTCTTTGCTTGGGACACAGGGCAATAAATGATTGGAAAGTTGATAGTGTTTTTATATATTTTTTATTAATACTTTTTTTGTAGCACTGTTAATCTGCCACGTCGCCCGCGTGTTTATCTTAGAATACATCTATTTCGACGAAGATGACTTATTGGGCCGCTTAGGGTTTTTTAAGGGTAGTTAATGCTCATAATGCTAATATTCATTATAGATATTTGTGTATTTGCGAAACATGCACTGTTTATCAGCTGGCATGTCTGTATCGAAGCTCGGTTTTTAGTCACCGATCAGAGAGAACTAGATTTAAAAATTTAAACATAATCATAATTATCATCACCGCAATTAGAATTTAATCAATGTCGTCAAAAAATTTGAAGGTTGACAGAATGCTACTGCATTCACGTAAACAACTGAAGGCCCAAAGCGCTTATGTTGTGCCTTAAAATGCGTTCTTCGCGCTAAGACTTAAACCAGGTAATGAATGGGGCATAGCACCGAAAATGAAGCTAATCGGCATTCTTTCCGTGCGCTACTCGGTCAACGGCACGGGGATTAGACCATATAATGTGCTATAATTGTCAGTGTGTAACCAAAACCAGAAAACAACTTACGCATGGTGGATCAATAGCGAAGAGCAAATACTCCGGTATTGATCTTACACATTCTTGAGTTTATTTTTGTTTGTTGATTATATTGTGAGAATGTTTTTCTTCCTGCGGTGTAAACATTTTGGAAACGGTGTTATAATTTGTAATTGATCTCGGCGAACAGGTTGTTATGTATTGAAGTAACTGAGATTTCAAGCCAAGTGGGCATGAAAAGTTTCTTTTTCAATGGGTTAAGGATGCACACGCATGCACATTCATAAACACGTGCACCTGTGTAGCGTCCAGTACCAAAACTGGTACACGTGTATAGAACGCGAATATGTATGAAGTGCCATAAATGGATGAGGAAAAAGGGAGGATATGGAAAATAATCGAAAACTAATAAAAATAATCCAAAACATAATAATAATAATAACAATGATAAATAAAATGAAATAAAATGCAATTGAGTCAAATGTAACTTTTTACCAATCTGATTCCGGTGCCGTAAAGCGGGACGCTGTTTATTCACCCCAGTTGCTCTAAACTTTCAACGATTAAGTCATAAACTGGAAGAGCGGTGATGTTACATAATAATAAAATATTAATAGTATAAGAAAAAGATACTTATCGTCTAGAAACCATTGCTGCTTTGTGCCATCTAAAAACATACATTAATTTGTGGAGCGATAAAAAATGATCACTTCCCAGATAAAAATTAATATATGAATGAAAATAAAAAACTTAAACACATGGAATAGAAATAGAAACACAAATGCCTGAATCAGAAACAAATGCTTTGCTGTGTCCTCACTACTTCAAATATAGCGTCTTGAATGCCTTTCGTTTTACGGCACCGGAATCATATTTGTAAAAAGGTTACATTTGTACAAGAATATTTCGACTCAATATCTCGACGACAGAATAGGCACAATATCCGAGAAACATCCAAGCGTTTGTTTTACGTTTTAACAGGAAATAAAAATTCGCTGTCGAAAATTGATTTCGCCAAATCTTAGGTGACTACAGTCTGTGCGCCTTGGTATTAATATTATTATTATTATTTCTCCGTTCATCCAGTTTATGAACATATATTTATATAATCACAGCTGACGGGGCTCCTTATGTTACCTGATATATCGATATGCTTGGCCGAGGCCTGAATAGGGTAAGGTAGTATATTCATTCTAGTGGTCAATACAGATTTTTTTTTCAATTTTACATTCCTGTCAACATAACCAAGTCGCCTATACTAGTACGATCAAAACTTTTCCACGTTTGAAATTTTACTTAAAATGAATACAAGAGACCTGGTCAAAATTCCTTTTTTAAAATGTATCATTTTTTAGTTCGCTGTGACCATGTTCCTAAAACATGCTTGTTTTTAAACGAGACAGGAGAGAAATCGATTTTCTGATCTATCGCTATTTCATGTGCATCTAGACTTATGCCTTATCTTAGAGACACGCTTTGCTTTTTTAAAAATAATAAAACTTTTCTCTTTATGATTGAAATGCTTTTGCTCTAAAATACAAATTTATATAGAATGAAAAAAGATCCGATAAAAATGAGAATTCAACTTATCACTTTGCAAAAACCAAGTTAAGAAAGCATACATGTTAAGAGTAAGTTTGAGTTTACCTTTTACATTGAAAATATTTCGGCGGCAAAACGAATATTCATAAAAATAGTTTTATCTAGTGCGTGTGTGTGTGTTTGTTGTGGGGGGGGGGGGGGGGGGGGGGCACAGACCGGTCCTTTTGAAAACAATAACCTGCAATTGCAGTAAGACGACTAGTTTTAAGTGCAAGGCGTTGCCTTACGTCACCCAGCTTTTCAATTTCACACAAAACTTAAAGACTGTGATTGATATCTCCAGTGTATTTATCGAATTGAGCGGCGAAATGACAACACTTAAATAGCGAGCAAATGGGAAACGCCACAATGAGAAATCACGATACTCTAACGCACACACAGAAAACGCCGATGTCCTGTTTGCGGATTTCAACCTTTTGAACCCCGCTTCTCCCTCCCCTTTTGTTTCCCTTTGAGAGCCCTTTGTATACTTACTAGCCTGTATACTACGGGGCTAGTATAGAGAATAACTTAATACATTGCTATGGTACATTTCATACACAATGGCATAAACACACGCATTACTGTTATATTGTATCCACTGCGGAGCAAAAGAACGATGTTTGCATAGTTTAGAACGCGGTCGGGAGATTGAACAGCACGGACGTCTGTTGTACATTCTGGAGAACGGCCTTGTTTACCTGTGAACGAAACAGAGCTGAGGAAACAGACAGGTGACCGTTACTTGGATCCTCAAACAGGTAAATACTACACCCGTTAAGCTACTTACTTTAGCTTAATACAATAACATGTTCAGGTTTTAGAGTCCCTATAAAAGATAATATGTGAACTTTTATTGCGTTTTGACATACAGGCGGATTGATTTTAAAGGTATAAACAGTGTGTCGAATAGCTCGTATCACTTTCTAATCTAAAGTTTTTTCACTCACGAAATACTTCATAACTGCCGTTATGCAAATCGCTCTGAAAAAATACTAATGAACAAAGCAGAGGAGATAGAACCAACGTTGTACTTTTATGAGAGAAGCACCGTGATTGGTCAGAAGATGAGGCTTATATAATCTATGCTTAGAGACACTCTGTAGTAATATCGACTTTCAGACATTCCCTACAGATGTGACCGGACATATAGTGTATTCAGGATTCCCTACAGACAGATAAAGAGACACAGAGATTTCCGCCAGAAAGACTCAGACTTAACCATTGGGAATTTAGGTAAATGCCTAGACGATACAATTAAGTCTAGCTAAATGTATCAGGACTTGTAAACTACGGTCGTCCTGACATTTACTGGCTACTAGAATAAGAGACTGTTGCCGAATTTGAAGCACTGTTAGGAAAGGTAACCTATGTCTCTGATCATTTATGCTAATATTCTATAGTGTACAGGTACGTGCATATATGTAATATTACTGGTACTTGTTGAACAAGGTGCATGCCTAAGGCTTTGTCCTAACGAATTGCCATTCAGACGTTTTTGAATTAGTAATTATTACTTTCCAGACTGTATAAAACAATGGTCGTTAGAATTGAAAGGCCCTCCATTTAAGTTTGTATTAGAGATTTCATAAATGATTTTATAAATTTGATCAAGTATGCTAGGTAGAGACCCTGTTTTTGTTTTTAATTATACAGGTTAAAGGCTTACATGTACTCATGTAGAAACTAGCACTAACAGAACTATCAAGTGTCATAATAAATGCGACGGGGTTTGTCACTTCGTCAGTAGAACATTCATAAATGTCTCAATTTAGATACGTGTAAAATTCTGACACATATGAAATGACACACAGTACGCAATCCGTAGCTATAAAATTAGACATCTACTGAATTGTTAAGTGATGGACTAATTAAGAGCAAAGGATGAACCTGTAACCCGTTGCTATCATCAAGGATCGTTGATCAGACAGAGAACATTTTGGTATGATGCGTTTCGATCACTGCAGACAATGCAGTTCTAGCATTCTTGGCTTATGGATTTGACAATTGTGTTACAATGGAGTAACGTCATGTTTGGAACAATACAACGCATTGTTACCTTTAAGATTGTCGCTGTTTCACCAGGAAGTTTGTTCTTGATACGTACAATGAACATTGTATGAGTACTGTGACATTTTAATAAGAGAACATTGCGATATAAAGATTGGGCATTTAGAACATTACTTAACATCATAAAGAACAGAACAATATGAATTATCGTTATTATAGAAATGCATGTTTAATGGAACATAGTTCATGTTATGAACACTAGAAATTGTATAGAAACTTTGAGGCAGAGACAATGGCACTGGTACTGTTACCATTATAAACAATAGTCAGTGGTTATTGCCAATGCAGTGCCAAAATATTTGCTGTTAGAGCAAGGAGGACAAATAAACCGGACTAACACACAATTTTCTGATTTACAAAACGCAAATTTTGCCTTATCCGGTTCATGGTCGTGAGAGCAAGTTCCCATAGTGTGGAACATGTATTGCCACAAACTCTCTGATTTTTTGACATACAACAGTTTATATTTTAATCTCTTTCAGAACCGCCGTCTGGAATTGACATATCACGGGTTTGATACGAAGGACAAAACTGGGATTTTAGGCAACAGACAAGACATACACACACGGCACTTGAGGATTTCTTTTTCCGTGCAAACCAAACTGTAAACCCATCAAACATAAACCCATTCTGACTGGGGCCAATGAAGATGATATATACATCATAACTACTTGATATAACAGAACGGTCTTCTGGCCCATTCATCTGTATATGTGCCAAGTTTTACTGATTACTTAAAAAACCCAAAACGAATTGGGCTGTACTTTTCTTACTTGGGCGAGAGTAACAACGGGAGATACTGGAGAACAGCGACAAGCAGGTCAACAATCTTGATCTGTCGATCAACAAGGAAGTCTAGATACTTCTCTTATCTTCAGCCACGTTAAACGACTGTTATTGGAACTCCACATCGTTTTATTAGCGTTCAGCAAACTCTGTAACGCTAGTGGAGGTGTCAATTTTAGTCAACTCCTCATAACACAAAAGAAAAAAAACAGCAATCAAGCAAAATACTAGTATGCCAAATCTGCTTTAAGACGAGCTACCCTATAGGTGGATTATTGCTCAGCGTAAGGTGCTTTAACAAAAGTGACGCCACTACTAGTAACGTGATGTGCGTTGTCTTCAGCGCCTGGTGCGTGACAGCTGTTCACTGGACGTGACATGGGTGACAGTGGACGCCATGACAAGGTGGAAGTACGACATCTTCTGTGTCATCTTCGCGGGGATCACCGCCTCTGTGACAACTGGTAAGTAGTAGTAGTAGTAATAATAGCAGTAGCACTCTTATTAGTAGTCGTACATGTAGTAGTAGTCGTAGTAAGAGGCAGTAGTAGTAGTAGTAGTAGTAGTAGTAGAAGAAGAAGGAGAAGGCAGGGTGGACCCCCCTCCACACAAGCACACACACGCACACACACACACACACACTTAAAAATTAAAATAAAATGGGAAGAAGTACCTCTGTTTTTAAACACGTGTAATTGACTTCGATCAATTATCGTAAATAGCAGCATGGTCTAGAATAATTTGATAACCGTTTTGATCACATTGATACAAACGACTTTCAGTATTGAATCGTGATTGAATTTGGATTAAATTGCAGAGGGTTTGTGTGATCATGCTCATGCTTTGCTGGGCATGGATATACAAAATACTAAGCGGGTTAAACAGGATGGCCAAAAGATAAATGTACTTAATTGAGAAACCACTTCATGGTCAACGAAAGTTGTTGGTATATACATGTACATCATGATTTTATAATCATACGGTATTTGTCTGTTTAAATTTCCGTGGAGTGACCTCAAAATGAATGAACAAATGACGCACATGAAATATGACCTTACGTTTACAATCAGGAGGTTGATGTTGGAGTAATATCCAAAACCTTCCCCGTGACCCGAAGAAATGACAAAGTGATAAGGACACGGGGGTCTGGGAGGCCATTTTCCAAAATATTTAATCAAGGCTTTCAGAAACATTCCACTCAGCATCTGAAACAAAGGGTCGCATTATTGTAGAAAATCAATCTTGTCAAACTACCCTTTGGCAAGATCCGATAGATCAACAAAACATCAGTGGTTGCTTATGGGGTAGAGTTCGATTGTTTTCAATCCTTTCAATAAGTAAGGGATAATAATTCAATATGCTGTTTGATAATTAGTGCACTTGATAATGAAATTCTCTCCAATTGCTCTGTTTGTCATGCTCGTTGCCTTTATTTGAGTTAATCGGTCCGTGTAGATACTCGTAAAATGAACAAAGTAAAACATTACAATCTTCTCTTCAATATTCTACACCCCCCGGCATCGCCTTACCCCAAAAATGCACAATTTTAAGACAACCTTTTTCACCAGACTTAATCCTGCTTTCTGTAACTTTTTATTTTGCGACAAGTTCAGCATTTGAGTCGTGTAGTGGTACTATCATTGACAGGGGTTGTTTTAGGCCCTTGAGTCATAACTGCATTCACAAAAAAGGAAAATGCTCTTTCAAAGAATGGTAAAAATGAACAATCGCAACAGCGCATTGTATCGACAACAAGGCCGCTGGGAGAAAGGGGGGGGGGCAAATAAATTCAATCGACTCTAAAATATAGATCTAATTCCACCCAGCGATAAGAAAGTTCATTTAGAGAGAAAAAGGTGGTGTCAGTTTAAGAAGAATAGTGGAATTTCCCATTAAGGTTCCAATGAGAGAATTACCCCAGAACGTTAATTTAACGGCTTCGCTTACACTTGTCCCGATTTTGAATAGGGTTCATCGCCCTGATCGGCTTTGTCGAGTGACCAGTCGACCGTCCATGGGTATTCTGCCCTGGGTAATGAGGCGTCCGATCGCCTTGGTGAACCCGGGGATTTCGCCACGGTTCGAACGATTTATCGAAAACGATGCAGTAACTGTAACAGTGTGTTTTGTCTGTAGACTATTTCTGGCCTATGGTATCGGTTCAGATAAGCGTGTCGTGTGTGTATTTTTATGATCGAGTATAGATTTGGCTTAACGAAGTGGACTGGACCCCTTAAGCCCTCTTCTTTCACTGCGCAGGACAGGTGTGATTTAAAACATGGGGGACCCTCCTTAAGGACACAGGACTAATTTTTTCACTAGGTATTCACAGATATTAATCTGACTATTCAAAAGTTGTGCACGTTTTTATTTGTGGGGTTGGGGTTATGGGGTTAGCTCCTTCTTCTGACACCCCCACCCCCCGAAACCTACACCTATGTCTATATAACAGGCAGAAAATGAAAAATGAATTAACTCAGAAGTAATATACTCTCTATCGGGGGCGTCTCGATAGTCCGAAGGTTCATTGGTCCGAAGGTTCATTGGTCCGAAAAACGGTAACATTTTCATCGGTTTTTTAATCAAGGGTTCATTGGTCCGAAGGTTCTGTAGTGAACATTCGGACCAATGAACCTTCGGACTATTGAACCTTCGGACTATTGCTACGGCCCCCTCTCTATCTACTAGATGATACCAATATTCTCAGAACCAGCGGCTTGTTACTTCTAGTAGAATCCGCCTATATACAGTATAAACAGAGCAATATAACAGAATTTATTACTACACGACGTAATGAACGGCAATGAACGGCCTCTAAATATGTACGATACGCCAAACACACTGGATTACCACACTTACGGCTAATTGAATGTTAAGTCTATTATAACGGTAAGGTAAATATTGACCATGTACAGGTATAGCTATGAAGTCGAAGATAAGGCGCGCGATAAGCAAGTTAACGGGAGTATGCGTTTGTATCGACGCGTGTAGCGAACGAGATTATCTGTGAAATCTATATAGAAACTCAGTTTTACTTGATGTGATATCAACGATTCAAATCTATAGCTTGCCTGTCTTAAGCATACTGGTGGTTGTATTATTTTCATGGCTAAAAGTTTCGAAAATTATAATAAAACAATAAATAAAAAGGGAAAACAGTATTTGCCTTGCCCTTAACGTTTGCCTGTAAACTTGGTTCCAAGTTTTATTGAGTTAAAACCGATGTTTAACATTATTTTTCAATTCAATTCAGCAGAGGCCGCGGTGTGTCAGACCTATTTCAAAGTTTGTCAGGTTGCTGAGGAAGGCTACCGTGAGAACGTCGCAGAGTGGACATTGCCCAGGACTGTTGTCATTTCCCGCGGGCTAGTTGACGTAATGTCGTAACATATTTGTCATTTTCATTGACAACCTTGTGCGATAACAAAACAAACCACTGACTCAACATAAACTTAATCATCCATAGCGCTTATATTCTGTACCAGTACATCTGCCCTAAACAATAGCGCTACCCAAGCTTTATTAACTGCCGTCGCCGTCAAAGGCCGTGAAAAAAATATCGTATGTTGAAGGGTTACTTTATTTGTGTTCGTAACCAGTTAAATCAAATAACCATGAAGTTAACGTAAGCAAGCACAGCTTTGAAGCGCGTTTTCGTGTCGATGTTGAGCAAACATACCGCGCCGAAGGTCAAGAAGTTATGTATTATTTCAATGGAACCTCTGGAAAAAAATCGGAGGGCGGAATGTTTTTAGTGTAAACATAAGGTGCGAATAGCTTGTCAATAGAGCAATAAGCAGCGGAGCTTAATATTTGTAGAGATACAGTGTACTAGCATGACAAACAGAGGATAGCTTAAAGGTATTGGGATATTAATGGTAAATTGTTACATTTAGAACTGGTTATTTCTTTTTCATTAAAGGATACGTGAATATCACTAACTTCGCCCATGGAAACCTTATGAGTAAATAGCTCGTGTGGTGGCTGACGAATTCGATAATTTAAAAATACAACAAATAACAATTGACAAGCATCTGTTAATTAATTGACAAGTGGATTTTTTTCTATATATAACATGGTTAAGCAAGGGGATTTGCTGTATTGCAAACTTTGCGGAATATTTGTTAAAAACCTATGAAACTCACGGTAGAACATTTGCAAATTTGCAAAAAGTCAAAAAAAAAAAAAAAAAAAAAAAAAAAAAAAAAAAAAAAAAGAGAAAGAAGAAGAACTTTAAAGCTACGATTTATAAACCTGTCTGTCTTCGCAGCAAATACAGCTGTAATAAGTTGGCATTTTAATACACGTGAGCTCGTTTTCCTCGCATACAGCACACATTTATAATTAACATCTCACTGTTGACAAAAACTAAGGTCATGTCGCATAGATTCTTTGTTCACTTTAATAATGTTTAATTTGCTCATTGTGCGTATGAATCGGAGTGTCATCTTAGATTGTCACTAAGTTATTCAGCTTGTAGGCACGTGAGGTGGGGATTTAGAAAATGCCTATAAACACACCCATGGTTAGCCTTCTTTATATAGCGGTGTGACAGGAATGCAACTCCTAGGAATGGAAGTCCGGGCAGTACAGGTTAGGGTTAGTATATGCAAGGACGTCCGTGGTATATGGGACCAATATCACCTGTACAAAGTAATCGGGAACGGACTACGCTGCGTACTGTAGCGGACTACCATTCCTGTCACACCAGTAACAGACTTGCTTCTGTAATAGACATTTTAATAATGTACTAACTTAGCTATCATATATATATATATGGCTGTTGTTAGACTGTACTGAAATTCCCTAATCCGAGAGATTTTTTAAATAAAGTTCACGAAAATATAGTGGGCTTTTATTTTTAGATAAGACGGTATTGTATTCTTTACATTTAAAGTATATGAGCAAGAGTACAATACAGTTTCACGTCAATGTTTCCAAGGGTGTTGTCCCTAGTACGTCATTCAAGGATAAAATGTTTAATTCAAGTAGAAATTAAGAAGGTTTTAATCTTGATATTACCGCTTTACGTACACGAGCCTTTAAGTGTACTCCTCAAACAGACTGGCTATAAAAATATCAAATGAAGGCAACTTGTTGGGGTATTTATTTCACATTTGTTTGCACGTCAAATCTAAAAGGTTCCGAAATCGATCGAGTACACGGTTCATGTTAATCTACTTCTTACTGTTATAGTCAAGTAAAGGAAATTGACCAGAATCGAGTTACGATTAGTGCTTTTTAATCTCACACAGGAGTAGCTGTCATAATATAACAGCTGTTGAAATATTTCCTATAGTGTTTTAAAGTAATTTCAGGAAAGTTTTGCTTCTCGGAAGTGATTTGTTTTTCTCAAATCTCTTTTT
The DNA here is from genome assembly GCF_051362555.1 of Lingula anatina. Classification (NCBI taxonomy): domain Eukaryota; kingdom Metazoa; phylum Brachiopoda; class Lingulata; order Lingulida; family Lingulidae; genus Lingula; species Lingula anatina. The sequence goes on from NC_141776.1 coordinate 1,263,701, forward strand.
TTTAAAGTCAGATAAGCCACAGTGACGTACAAATTAAGCTCCATCACAGGTGCTAAACGCTGGTTGCGGTTCGTGTAATTTATGAGACATGTAAACATACACGTAGCAGTTAAAGGTCGGCTCCCACATGCCGACAGCATTTTCGTAACGATTAAACCAATGTTTGACATTCTTATACATTAACGCGACTTATAATTGTTCTTCATTCATGGAAGCATCCAAGCACCAAATATTAAACACTCATACTCTTTACATTTTTCATAATACAAATATATCCGAAGCAAACATGTTCTAAACTATGTTAATCTTTCGCCTCCGTTTGCATTTTCTTGGTCCAGTTGACTTGCTGCAAGCGACCTGTGAGCTACAGTAGTTAAATTTTAAATTATTCCCACCTTTCCGAGTTGCAAATTCAACTCATATATATTATACTATTTCTGCAACTTTAGACACGATTTTTACTCTGGGAATTGATCACTTTATCGGCAGATTTCATAAATTTTCATTTTTAATTGTATGAATATGACAATAAAAATTTTATTTTATACTGCGCCTAACCAACTGTACCTGTATAATTTAGGAGCATCATACACAACGGAAAGACAATATGTAAGAAGTTCAGTATTTACTGCCACGGAATCGAAGGAGATATTAAATCTACACAATCAATTCAGAGGAGCTGTCTCACCTAACGCAGCCCATATGCAGTATATGGTGAGGATTATTTTACAAATTAATCTCTACATATGGCGTGCGCACGTATGTGTGTGTGTGTGTGTGTGTGTGTGCGTGCGAGCATGCGAGCGTGTATGTATTGTAGAGAAAGAGAAAGGGAGAGATAGAGAGAGAGCGAGGGGAAGAAAGAAAGAGAGGAGGTGGGGTGTGAAAGAAAGAGAGAGAGAAAAAGAGAGAGAAGAAAGACCATTGTGAAAAATAAATGCAATATATCAAATTTTTCTAATTGTTTCCAGACATGGAGTCAGCAGCTAGCTGATGCCGCCCAGATTTGGGCCGATGGCTGCTCGGGGACAAGAGGGCTCCCGAATAGTCTCACGAGTGTGACGGGACCCCGTCCTGGTCAAACGATATGGACAGGACACGGCCCTCACTCTGTCGCAGGCACGATCTCAGACTGGTTCATAGAGGGCCAGTATTTCACCTACTCTAATCATTCTTGTAGCGGTCACTGTGATAACTATGTACAGGTAAGCTGTCGGTGGGTGTTGTATAGAAGTAATGGTTTCAGTAGGCCCTCTTTATGAATAAACCTTAGAAAGAAAAACTTTGCTTTCCTTACTGAAAAACTTTTCTTTTAATGCGCTCAATGTCTAAAATAATTAAGGTCACGTTTTACTTCTCCTACACGCAAAGTATAATTCTGGTAAACATAACAAAATCGGATTTTTTAATTTAAAAGTTAATAGCTTTCTTTATAACTAAAAAGTGGTCGAAATCTGAAAAATTTCAAGATTTCAAAATATTATGAAAGAAAATCTCCACAACTAATACATGCAAAGAAAAACACTCTTGACACTAAAAGGCTTTTATTTTCATTAACTTCCAGTTGGTTTGGGACGAAGCGAGCTCAGTGGGCTGTGGCTGGCAGAACTGTTCTGGTCAAGGTCAAGGTCAATTTTTCGTCTGCTACTACTCTTCTGGGTACGTTCAATTTGACGTCACTGCCAATTTATCCATTTCAGATTTTGCGCCTTAGACTTAAAACTTTCACTTTGTCTTTAATAGAAAAATCTTCAACGCTGTTTAATTCTTATTGACGACGATTTCTTTGATTCACACTTATATATACATGTACATTTATTTACCACATAAGTGTACATGTATAATCGTTTTGACTCTTCTTAGTTTTGTACAGTCTTCCACTGAGCATGAGACTCAGTCAATTGCAAATGTCGAGCTTTTGGGTAACTTGATAATATTGTGTAAATCATTCGAATCTATTGTATTTACGACTGCTGTTTATTTATCTTTTATTTTTTATTCCAGTGCTAATCTCTCCGCCGCTCCCTACGTCGCCGGCCCAAGCTGTTCTCTGTGCTCGCCAAATCACTGTTCAGAGAATCTCTGTGTGACGTCACCGGAAGCGCAAGGACTGACGTCCTCAAATTCCTCGACGACGCAGTCGCCATCTGGCGGGGGAGACAACAACCCCTTGCCCATTAGCGGTGCGGCACTTTTTGGAATCATCCTAGCTTGTTTAATCGTCTTCCTAGCCGTCCCGGGCATCGTGCTGTATTGTTTCTGTCTTTGCAAAAATAAAAATAAAGTCGATCCCGATGAAGAGGAGGGGGAGGAAGAGGAAGAGGGAGACGACGGGAAAGGAGATGACAATTTTAAAAGCGTGGTTTCTGACAGTATGAACGATAGTGAAGTCTCGCTCACTCAGACCGTAAGTAGCAGTGCATCGAGACCTATGAGCAGTACTCGAGCGCTGTATAAAAAACAAATCAGTGTGAACGAATCTCTGGAAAACGGTCGCATGTCAAGAATGTCCCACAATGGCGACGTCTTATCAAACGGGGAACCATATTCAGTTAAAGCTGGCCTAAAAGAAACGACGAAGTGCATTACTTTAATCCATCGTAACGACAAGATCAAATTAGGCAGTTTCGACATGTTTGGTTTGACAGAAGGTAGTGATAAGCTACGGACGTTGGCCGTGGATTCGAATTTTCTGGAAAGCGAGCCCAACGGGCACTTGCCGCCGTTAAGAAACGCTAGGCATCTACCAGGAGGTCAGCTACCTCCTATAAGGGGAAACGTGCGGCGAGCAGCGGTGCAGAATAATAATGTGGAAAAACACGAGGAGATGAAGGAAGAAAAGGACGAAGAATCCATAACGGAATAACATATATGAAAATATAAACTTTTTTTTTATTTCCAGTTTATTCCGATACAGTTTTTCCATAATTGTGATATTTGAAAAAAAATTAATTGCTCAAATAGCGGGGCACGATAACTTATTGTACGATAACTTATTGTCCTCGGATCAAAAACAACGAAAGTCAAAGAAGACGATGCTCTTTGGTTGAAAAGTTTGCAACATAAGGCTTGTTTTTTTTCTGCATGGTGGTTGCATAAAAGAAGCTAAGATGATGAAACGGTAGAATATACAATATACATGCAAATATCAAAATTGCCAATTATATAGCTAAAAATGTGTCTCTCAACTAAAATTTAAAGCCAATGAAAATACTCTGTAGAACGAGGCAAAGAGGACAGAACGCAATATCTTTTCATTTTAAGACCCCATTCCCAGAGATTAGATCGATCCAACTAGATCGACCTAACTCCCTGGGGGTTGTAGTAGGCGGGACGGACATTTAAGCCGGATTATCTGACAGTAATCTAGTGAGACTTCCCACGGGGATAGATCGATCTAAAATCTATGGGAATGCGCCCTAACTTCCCGGTTCTTTTACTTAGATCATCTGTGATAATACGTCATGTGATAATGAGTGTGCATAAAAGAGGCAGATTGTAGTTTAAGATGATATCGATAAGAAAAAAACAAAACATATGATAAACTGAATTGTGGCGCTTTAATTACCCGTGGGACGGATTTTAACAGAAGTAAAAGACACTGGTTATCGAAACCATTATTTTGAAACTCACATAATCCAAAGATGCCCTTTTATCCATTCGATGTTACATAGTCATGTCTAGTTAGGGATGCGTTTTAGGCACATATTCATTCAACTGGTTCAGTGCTTTTTTGTCACTCTTCATTTGTTCGTTGGTGGTATCTGTATATGTCACTAGTTTTATAAGACTGTATGCTATCTGACAATCAAGACAGACATCTCATATATATGTACATCACGGCAAAAGTCCATTAGAAAAGTATTGTGTGTAATATAAACGGTTTGTAGCACACACATTTAATCACATTGAGTTTTTCAACCTGAAATCTTGTTCTCGCGAGATTGGTTATTGAAATTTAATTCTCGCAAGAACGAGAACTGGAAGAAAAGACACCATGGCGCTGAGTTTTCCCGCATATTTGTGGATGTTAGCACAGTAGTCTATACTTTACATCCCAGGTTATATGTTCACGTTCACGTTCACGTTAAATAAATGATCCATGCAACTGTTATATATTTGTGTATATCAACTATTCATTTAATAATTCAATTTTCAATTTATTTCTGTACTGGTACATAGATTGTCATGACCTTGTACAATATGATATACAAATGATGATACAATACAGTTAGTGCATTACCATCTTTATATAATGAAGATAAGTACTAGTAAAATCACTCATAGAATATTCTATCTAAGCAATGAGATAAACCTTGGTGTGATTATAAATTTAACATAAACATAGTATAAACATGTTACACAAAAAGAATGTTTTTTTTTTAAAACTTAAAAACCACCGTTACATAGCTGTTTACATGGCTGTTCAAAGCCAGTTTGATGACATTGATAATTACGATTAATGACAATTACATAAGACAGATAAGTAAATAAGTTACACAGATATAAATATTGTGCCATGTTCAGTCCCACTGCCGAGTCACTTCTCACAACAGTGGCACCATACACTGACATTTTAAGGGATATGCTAGGAGTTACCAAGCAGAGCAACCACTTCACTTCTTTTCTTGAATGATTTGATTATAAAGTTGGAGAGGGACACTAAAGTATCTTTGTTGGCACTGTTAAATACATGGCATAATTGACTGTCTGGTGACCTTGAATCAGCTTTTAGGAATGAGGTTTTACTGAAAAAGGTGACTCGGTCTGTTTTGTACATTGGGCATTGGAATATAAAATGGTATTCATCCTCAATTACCCCTTGTGTGCACAGGTGACAGATTCTGTCGCACCTTTCAGTTTTTGGCCTGGTGTGCCGCCCAGTTTCGATGTGGAGTTTATGGTCACTCAGACGTAGTTTAGCAAGGGTTGACAAGGTGTCGTAATTTGTTATTTTATCAACATAAGTTGCCCTTTCACACTTTTGGTTAAGTATACGGAAGAGAGATAATTTACTGTTGGCTTGAAGTTTGCTGTTGCATATTTGGGTAAAGTGGTCAGTTTGTCTTTGTTTGAAAATTGTGGTGAAGTTTTTTGGAGGTGACTGGCTAAGCCACACATCACCAAGGCCAAATGTGAAAAGGATTTTTCGAATACCCTCAGACCATGACATACAAGCTGGTCTGAGTGTGTGGACTGCGGGTGGGACATAGGGTGTCAGCAACTTGTAACTATTTATCTCTTGTATGTACGCTTGTTTCATTAGTGTAGCATCAGACATTTGAATAATTTTACACCATAGTTTGACAGATGCAAACTGTATTTTGGTATAGAGGGGAAGGCGGCCAAGTTCAGTGTATACACCATAGTTTGATACGTTTTGATGGAGGCCAAGGATTTGTTTGCAAAATTTTAAGTGCAACTTTTCTGTAGGGCAGTTATCCGTTGACACCGAGTAGCCCCATATCTCTGAGCAATATGTAAGGATTGGGGAAATGAGGGTATCAAATAATTTCTCTTTTAAGGATGTGTTAACATTACTCTGAAGTGGAAGAGACTTGGACAGACTGAAGAATGCCTTTGTAGCACGTTGTAGGAGATTATTTTTGGTTTCTGTAAAGCTTCCTGATCGATTTAGAAGGAGACCTAGATACATGTATTTGTTGACCTCTTGGATTGGTTTTCCATACAGAAAAAATTTTTCACTGTGAGCTTTTGATTTTGAGTTGAAAATAACTATTTTAGTTTTGGTGACATTTACAGTCAGTCTCCACTTGTTACAGAAATTTTCTACTATTTCCAAACTTTGCCTTAGCCCATTGGGGGTCTTGGACATAAGGATGAGGTCATCAGCATAGAGTAAACCTTGTATTGGTATTCCATTTATATCTGGACTTGCAGCACTTTCGCCATCAATTGATCTTAGAAGGTCATCAATAAAAATATTAAAAAGAAACGGGCTCAATGTGTCACCTTGTTTTACACCTAGTGTTGTATTAAAGGCCGGGGATATACCACTACTTGTCTTAACACATGCTTGGGAGTTTTCATACATGCTTTTAATGTTTTTGTACATAAGTCCTCTTATTCCTAGAGTACTTAGTTTGAACAGTAGTCCGTTCCTCCAAACACTATCGAATGCTTTTGAAAAGTCAATGAAACATGTGTATAATTTTTTCTTTCCTTTCATAAATTTTGTAATAATGGACTTAAATATAAAGATATTATCTGAAGTACCATGACCATGTTTAAACCCAGTTTGATGAGGTAGGGGTACCCCTTGTTGGTATGCGTGTGCTTGAATTCTGTTTAACAGGACCGAGTTGTACAGCTTTCCGAGGCAGCTTGTAATAGATATTCCCCTGTAGTTGTTAACATTTGATTCATCACCAGATTTGTGGATAGGGACTATATATGCCTTGTTCCATATTGATGGGTACTTAGCACTTTTGTATATGATATTGAACAATTTTACAATTACATCCATAAGATAATCCTTCCCTGATTTAATCATTTCGTTGGTTACCTTGTCTTCCCCTGTTGATTTGCCGTTTTTCAATTTTTTTATATTGCTCATGATCTCATCAGCACTAATGTCATGGTCAAGTGCAGTTCTGTCTGGAGAATTCATTTCACTTTGCCTTAGTTTATTTTCTATTTTAAGCTTGAAGTCTTTATCAAAGTTGTGTTTACTTGATTCAGTTTCCTCACAAAGACTTTTAAAATACTCATAAAATTCACTTGGTTCAATAAATTCAGTTTGTGTAGACTCCATATTTAAATCTTTAACCGCTTTCCAGAAACATTTGGGATTTGCATTTTCCATGGATTGCAACTTTTGAAGTAGGCCTTTTTTATATTCTTTTTTTGCTTTCTTACATCCTCTCTTATAACGATTGAGTGTTTGGTAGTATGATGCATTGACTGAATTGTCAAAGGGTTTCTTGCTCCTAAGTTTTGCTAAGTTTTTTTAAGTGGGACCTCAGAGATTTTAAGTCATTGCTGTACCATGTTGCCCTTTTCTTGTTTTTTCGAGGGTGGACTGAGGTGTATTTTCTTGATTTAAGAGCCTTTTCAGCTGCAGTTGTGAATATTTCATTTACTAAGGGTAATGCCTCTTCAGGGGAGAGAGCTTGTGACATAAAGTAATCAACTTTTTGTTTTGTTTCCATGTTACCCAGGGCCTCAACAAATTTAATATGAGAATTATTTTCCCAAATGAATTTAGTTGGCTTTGGTATCAGCTGAATTGATTTTGTATGTTTGTTGTAAGTAGTTTTGCAGTACAGTTTAAGTTCAAGTAGGGCGTGGTCAGAAAATATTGACAGATCATTGACGTGAAAGTATGGGATGGTGCTGTACAAAGTGGCACTACAGATGACATAATCAACAACGCTGTTACCAGCTGGTTGATAACAAGTATATTTGCCAAGTAGATCACCTAGTTTACGGCCATTTAAGATTCTTAAATTGCAATCTTTGCATAACTCTAGCAGCTTTCCACCAAATGCATTGGATTTTTGGGAGTCCATTGAGTTTCTAGGAGGGGGTGGGTTGTATGCATCACTGAGATAATGGGCCCCAGAAATTAAGGTTAAGTCTGTGCTGTCATCTGTGATAAAGTCTGAGTTAACTTTCGTTCTGGCATTGAAATCCCCTTGGATAATTATATCACAGTTAGCTGACACTGTTGTAAGTTCAGCTTTAAGTTTATCATATGGGTCTGCATTTTCATTGATCACAGAGTTGGGGGGACTTATGTAGACTGTGACAAGGATGACATCACGCCTAAACCCAAAGTAGAATTTGTAATAATGGGTGGTTCGTTTCTATACGGAATTTGTCGAATTTAAGTTTCCTAAAAGAAAAAAAAACATTAATTTATAGCTAGAAGTCTTCCTTAACTTTAATTATGATAAAAGTCTGAATTGACTGGGAAAAGATAGATACCTTTACAGGATATATAGACATTGGGGCATAACTCAAATAATTTTTGATACCTTTAATGTCGTAGATAACGGGCTGCAAAGAGGCAGGTTGTATTGTGTTAGCTGTTCTTGGTTGAGGTGAAAGCATTGCGCACCATTCAGCGTCATTGTGCGGCTACGCAGTACATATACCGCAACTGTGCAGTCTATTACGTACTTTCGATACACTGCTTATATTTTAGGACCGAAAGATGCGATTTGTCAATTAATTTTATTGGGGTTGGGGGCCTTCTGAGATCTTTGAAATACAATTTTTCGGGATCTGTTAGCCTTTTCCTTTCTCCTATCCAATCAAAAATCTCTTTTCCCTTTTCTCTTCAGCCAGAGTCTAGAGTACTACAGGAGGATATACGTGACTTGCTGATGTGTACTGGATTTCTACAGCTTCCCCTAACAGTGGCGGATTTAGAGGGAGGTGTCAGGGAGGTCCTGACCCCCTTTCGATTTCTGAAAAAAATCCCACCAATGGCCCCCTCTTAAAATTAGAATTTAGATGATCTGAATCATAGTTCTAAACCGTACCAATTGTACTGTTCGCCCTCTAAAATATCCAAAATATTCAGGCTCCTTCGCGCGGCCCCGCCCACGCCGAGGGGGGGGGGGGGGGAGTGAGAGTCGGCTTCACAGCCCCTCCCCTTTAGTTAATCCTGGATCCGCCCCTGCC